>NC_068415.1:18650773-18862352 GCF_023724105.1 Carassius gibelio | reverse complement strand
AAAGTACGTATAATTAGATAAAGTATATTTAAATAAGGAGAAGGAGGAAACAGCTGCGGTGTGATGAGCGGTGAACGGAACAAAAACTTGCAGTAGATGGGAAACCGATTGCTCCCTCTTGACCTTTTGTAAACTGTATTTATGACAAAGAACTACACAGATACAGGTATTCTAACAATCTATCGATAAACACAGACCTTGTGTCCTCTGTTTCTGCTCCGTCCCGGTCTGTGGATTGAAGAGCGCGCTGAAAGATGGGGAGGACTAACATTTCTATATGATATTTAAGGGGATTGACTCTGAGGCGATTGCGAATATGTATACAGTTTATGGATCTAAATGCTATAGCCCCGCTAAAAAAAGCCTAGCTACGCCCATGCTTCTTGTGTACATTTTGGAGAACCAGGACAAATATTTAAATCGATCGATCAGGCATTTAAGAGGCACCGAAATTTGCGTTCTTATTCAGTTCGGTGCATATCGGTTCCATAGGTACTGGTGCCATATTGGTACCGGTTTTCGGTACCCAACCCTAGCCCATGTTGTGATTTCCATTACAGTAGGATTACTGTATAGTTTTCCAGCTTTGACCCTTAAACACAGAGATTGTTCCAGATTCTCTGAATCTTTTGATGATACTATGCACTGTAGATGATGATAACTTCAAACTCTTTACAATTTTTCTCTGAGAAACTCCTTTCTGATATTGCTCCACTATTTTTCGCCACAGCACCATTGGGTGAATTGGTGATCCTCTGCCCATCTTGACTTCTGAGAGACACTGCCACTCTGAGAGGCTCTTTTTATACCCAATCATGTTGCCAACTGACCCAATAAGTTGCAAATGGGTTCTCCAGCTGTTCCTAATATGTACATTTCCGGCCTCTTATTGCTTCCTGTCCCAACTTTTTTGGAATGTGTAGCTCTTATGAAATCCAAAATGAGCCAATATTTGGCATGACATTTCAAAATGTCTCACTTTCAACATTTCATATGTTATCTATGTTTTATTGTAAATAAAGTTTATGAGATTTGTAAATTATTCCATTCCTATTTTACTCACAATTTGTACAGTGTCCCAACTTTTTTGGAATCGGGTTTGTAGTAAAAAATGTTAGGGTATTGTTTTAGTAAGAGAAGCCTGTGAAACCCCTGTGTAGAAGTGTAAATTTCATCTAAATTTTTATGGGGACAAGAAACATCAAATTTCTCAATAGCGATTTTTGAAGGGGACACAAAAATAAAGCTAAAATTGTACTTGTTGTCACGGTTCTGGGATCCCCTGATATCAGCTCTGTCTCCGTCGGTCATCCTGCAGATGTTATCGGCCATGCGGACAACACCTTGGCTCCTCCCTCCATCGACTCCGCCATGGGCTGTCATTCATGCTGTTCTTTGGGGCTGCAACATCAGGCCACAACTTCCATCAGTGCTCCTGTGGTTGCTCCCACCATCTGTGCCACCATGGAGTTTCTGCCTTTCTGCCTGCCCATTCTCACCAGCCCTCTGCCTGCTCCTCCTTTCCAGCCCTTCTCCAACTCATCGACCTGGTTTGAACTGCGAATTATTATCTGAGATCCCAACCAACCTCACTCTCCTACCGACACTACCAATCCCATCCAATCCTCCAGCCCTTCTTCAGCTGGATGCCTGCAGCCCTTTGTATTCCCTAGTGATGCCTTCCAGTGATGTAAAGCCTCAGGTCATGCAGTCACCAGCCTCAGTTGAGTCAGTGGATCTTTTGGCTCTGCCTCTGGCCTCTGATCCCTTCCCTCCACCTCGGCCCGTCGACCATTCGGTTCCACCATGGCTCCTCCCTCCCTCGGCTCCACCAGAGACCCTCGGCCTTACGACTTCACTGGGTTCCGTTGTCCCTCCAGCTCCACCTTGGTCAGACATCCCTCTGCCTGTGCCATGGACTTACGAGCCCTCTGCTGTGATCTGTCTCTCCACCCCTACCTACTCCACCTCAGTCCTCGGTCACACCAGCTCAGCCTTATTCCTTGGGCACTCAGGCTCCACCTCAGATGCTCGTCGCCACGGCTCTACCTAGGTCTTCAGTGCCAGCGTTGTCGCTTGGTTCCATCAACTCTCTGTCATTGCCCTGGGATCCCCTGATATCAGCTCTGTCTCCGTCGGTCATCCTGCAGATGTTGTCGGCCATGCGGACAACACCTTTGCTCCTCCCTCCATCGACTCCGCCATGGGCTGTCATTCATGCTGTTCTTTGGGGCCTCAACATCAGGCCACAACTTCCATCAGTGCTCCTGTGGTTGCTCCCACCATCTGTGCCACCATGGAGTTTCTGCCTTTCTGCCTGCCCATTCTCACCAGCCCTCTGCCTGCTCCTCCTTTCCAGCCCTTCTCCAACTCCTCGCTCTCCTCCAAAGCCCCCACCATCCCTCCCTTACCTCTTCATCAGCGGCGCGAGGTTGCGCCTTCCAGGAGGGGGTGTTATGTCACGGTTCTGTTTAGTTTCATCATGGATTTAGTTGTGTTTTCATGGATTTGTCATTGGTTTTCTTCAGTCACATGTCTTTTTGTTCAGTTTTCCCGCCATTCTTTAGTTGTCATGGTAATTCATTTAATTTACTCAGGTGTTCATCGTTATGACTAGGGCCGGGACTCGATTAAAAAAATTAATCTAATTAATTAGAGGCTTTGTAATTAATTAATCAAAATTAATTGCATTTTAATCGCATATAAATATTTGACCTGAGAACAGTGAGAAGTAATTATTTTTCACATGGATTTATAGTATACCATTGAATAATGACTGAATACATAAGCTTAAGCAACAAAATATTGTTTATTTTTGTTCAACCAAATCTAGCAGACCAGTGCAATTTTTGCCATGAAGTGTAGCAATAGCATATGTAGAAACAATTTAGAAATAGTACATTTCAGAAATTCAGGAAGCTTATAGGTGCTGGAACCTTCTGTAAAGTGTTTTTTTTTTAAGTAAAAAACAATACTATCAATTACATTCAGAACATTGGAAACACTGACTATTAGAACACATCTCTCTGTTGCTTCAGAGGCCATAACATACTAAGTCCAACTCTCAATAACCTTGGCCAAAACGATAAAGAGTTCAACATAAACTGTTGCACCAACAAAATAATACATAGTTCAACATAAAGTGTAAAGTCCACGCTAGCTGCTATATGTTTTGCGTTGAGGTGATACTTGAGACTCGATGAGCTGCGGTGATATGCGAACGCTAGCTGGTGCTTCAGTATAATCGGTCCGCGGAAACTCATCCAGTGAGAAACGTTCCGCGGTGCAAAAATAAGTTATTAAAAATGCGGGATTTTTTTTTTCTGTAATTAATTAATCTTAGTTAACACGTTCTTTTTGTGTAATTAATTAATCTCAATTAACGCGTTAAAGTCCTGGCCCTAGTTATGACCCTTATTTGTCTTGCATTTAAGTTGCTGCTGTGTGATCTTTCATTTTACTGGTATTGTCTGTGTAATACACAGCTGTCATTCTGTGGATTTATTTAATAAACCTTGTTTAATTTTCATCATTGTCTTCATCCTTGGAACATTCGTGACACTTGTAAGGATATGTATACACCGAGGAAAGTCTTACTACTATTAGTGCAGCAGGGAGACCATGTCAAACTGGACAATGTCAAGCTGTTGTGGTCACGCCGCGTCAGCCAAGTCCATGGTTTTCTCATGTATTATCACGATACTTGTGTCACTATAAAATAGTATTGCGATTTTAAATATATTGTTACATCTGTTTTAACAAAAAAATAAAAACTCAATTTTGTATTACAGTCATGTAAACATGTATGTACTGCTGTGCTACTACAGGTATTTTAAACAATGCAACTTTGAAAGTAAATTACTTTTAAATTTAAAATAAATAAAACAAAGTCTTACATCTGATTTTAATGTATACGGGGCTTTCCTGATAACTTTCCATGATGCCGCCTTCTTTATTTAACTAACTTACTGCTTGCTGAAGGTGACCCAGCTGAACTCAACCCAGCTGAAAACCTCAACACCAACATCTAGTGGGCTGTAAAGAAAATGACTAAGTCGCTTTGAATAAAAGCTTCTGCTAAATGGATAAATGTAAATTTTTATATAAATAAACTGGTTTATATATTTTAGATTTGTAATGTTTTGAATGTGTCTTTTGCTCATCAAGGCTGCATTTATTTAAAAATAAATAAATAAAAATAATATTGTGAAATATTATTGCAATTTCTCATTTTGGTTTCCTGTCTTATTATACTTTAAAATATAATTTGTTTCTGTGATGCAGCACTGAATTTTCAGCATCATTACTCTAGTTTTCATTGTATAAAAATGTCCAATAACTTTTTACTATTTATCACCCTACATTCTAGCCTACATCCCTAAAGCTTTTTTTTTATACTATTCATATTTTATAATATTTTATATATAGCACACATGTACATATTTATTTATGTGTGTGCTTTATTTATATTTATACATTATACATATTTTATTCACACCTTTTTTTTTTCTATTATTATCTGTGTGTTGTTGATGAAAGCTTCTGACACTAAAACCGATTCCTTGTATGTGCGAACATACTTTGCATTAAAGCTCATTCTGACTTCTGATATGGGTGTGCGTAATAGTGCCATCACACCAGACGCGAATAGATCGTCTGGCGCGAGTGATTTCAATGTTAAAGGGATAGTTCACCCAAATAGCAAAATTATGTCATTAATAACTTACCTTCATGTTGTTCCAAACCCGTGAGACCTCCGTTTATCTTCGGAACACTGTTTAAGATATTTTAGATTTAGTCCGAGAGCTTTCTGTCCCTCCAGTGAAACTGTGTGTACGGTCTACTGTCCATGTCCAGAAAGGTAAGAAAAACATCATCAAAGTAATCCATGTGACATCAGAGGGTCAGTTAGAATTTTTTGAAGCATCGAAAATACATTTTGTTCCAAAAATAGCAAAAACTATGACTTTATTCAGCATTATGCAGTCTTCTCTTCCGTGTCTGTTGTGAGAGAGGGTTCAAAACAGAGCAGTTTGTGATATCCGGTTCGCGAACAAATCATTCGATGTAACCAAATCTTTTTGAACTTTTTGAACTTTTTGAACATGCCGCGTGGGGAAAACACAGGCATGACATCACGATCCTTCGAATGCCGCCTCTGCGTGAGCCCAACCCAGGCACAGCACACACTGCTCGTGTGCATCCGGCAAAATAATTGGGCCCACCACCCATGCCGCAAAGTGACATTTTAAGAGAAAAAAAAAGCCGGAACCCGACAGGGGATAACTTTCCACAATATTCTGCTCTGAAAGCATGAATCAACGGCGAAACCAGTCTCAAGTAAAGAAAAAAGGTTATTTAGATTTAATTACTTCTTTTGGGAGACTGTCGGGATATATCATTAATTGGTCAAAGAGTAACTTTATGCCTCTCTCTGACACTTACAGCCCAGTTTTTTTGGAGAATATGCCATTTAAGGTAGTTAGGGATCATTTCACGTAACTTGGACTGACAATCCCCCAATATCCCAAATTAATATTTAAGTTAAATTTTTTGGAGTTTCTTTCTAAACTCAAAAGTAATACAGGGAATTGTAAAATTGTATCTTTGTCTATAATTGGCCGTATTAATTCAATTAAAATGTTTTCTCTTCCTAGATTCCTATATTTGTGTCAAAACCTCCTTATTTTTCTTAGCTCTGCCTTCTTTAAGGAACTGGATTCTATAATCCTGTCTTATTTTTGGAATTATAAAACCCACCAGATTTCTAAGAGTCATCTACAAAAATCCAAGTTTTTGGGTGGACTGGGTATGCCAGTATTTAAACATTATTATTGGGCTGCCAATATTAGGGCTTTAATGTTCTGGCTGAAGGGGGCACTGGTTAATGAGACCCCTGAGACCCCCCTGTGGGTACAAATGGAGACTAACTTGGCTGTTGGCACCTCCTTAAAGGCACTGCTGTTCTCCAAATTGGATAAGCCCAAAGAGTTGAATAAATTAAGCTTTGTTTTGAAAAATTCTGTCAAAATTTTAAATCAAGTGAGAAAAGCTCTGTCCCTGCCGGAGACCTCTCTTCATACGCCAATTTGTTACAATCAGTCCTTTTTACCCCCGTGGTCTGATAGAACTTTTCATGTCTGGAGGGAAAAGGGTTTGGGTTCATTAAAGACCTTTATATTGAGGGACGGTTTGCATCTTTTAATCAGTTAAGAGAGAAATTTGATTTGCTTCATGCACATTTTTTTTTTTTTGTTATTTACAAATCAGACATTATGTGAAGTCCAAAATTTGTAATTTTGAACTCCTCCTGGAGAAACATGTCTTTTTCGATTTTTTTTTTTTTTTCATCCTCCTAGCTCTGATACGTCTTATTTTCTAAATTTGTTTCTTTATTTGGAAGTTGCCTCTCAGCCCCTACTGTAAGATTTAAAGAGGCCTGGGAGGAAGATCTAGGAGCAGGTGCTTGGCTACGACACATGCTTGTTCATTCAATAGCAGACACCAACTGATCCAGTTCAAAGTTATTCACCACTTACATTACATCAAAGCTAAATTGCATAAAATCTTCCCCTCCGTTTCACCAGTGTGTGACAGGTGTAAGGTGGCAGAAGATACAGCTTCTCATGCTTTCTGGTTTTGCCCTTTATTGTCTGGATTTTGGTCAAGCATTTTTGACTCCTACTCCAAGGCTTACAATAAGTCTCTTCCACCAAATGCTGAACTTGCCATCTTTGGCCTCTCACAGCACACCACTAGCCTTTAAAGTGCATTGAAACAGTCCTTAATGCTGGGTATGGTCGTGGCTAAGAGACTTGTGCTTAAGAACTGGAAGTCACCCTTGCCCGCTTCCTTCCAGATGTGGATATGATGTCCATCATAGAGATGGAAAGACTTTGACTTTTGAGGACTGAATCTATTGAAAAGTTTTCCACTGTTTGGGGTTCATTTCTCGGGTATTTGGACAAGTTAACAGCTCAGTCGGCCCGCAAAGGCTTCTCTAAGATCTAGGCTGCATATCCCTTCTGGGCACCTAGTCTGTTGTGCAGCATTCTACTAATGTACTTTTACATATGTGTTTTTTTTTCTTTCTTTTTTTTTATGTGTGTGTGTGTGTGTGTGAGAGAGAGAGAGAGAGAGTAATCAGAGCCAGTTTTGATTGTTCTGTGTTTTTACATTTACAAAAATCCTTTAATATAAAGTATAAAAAAAGGTTCAGAGATTTTTGCCATTGGCTATTTATCTATTATCAGACTTCATAATTTCGAGAAAATGGATTTCCCCATATGTAATGTCGAGAGACCGACTCGATAAGGGAACTGGAATTCATCGACTGGCCGCTTGAGGCTGGCTGCAAAAGGGAGTCAATCCCATAGACTCCCCATGTTAAAATGTCCAACTTTACAGCAGAAAAATCATCTTTACAGCCTGGTGCAAAAAATTATTTTGGTCTATATAGCTAATTCTACACTTCATGTCAACTGTGAGGGGGTAAATTATTTTATTACTCCTCCGTTTAAATTATATTAAGCCTTAAAGTTCTGCATAATTTAAGGTGTGGCCACTAGAGTGAGAGGTGGATTGCTGCTGCTGTCACCACCGTCACGCTACGTGGGCGTGCCGTCAGCAACCAGCTCCTGCCTTTTGCCTATTTTTGATTACCCCAGAGTGACACGCAGTGATGCGCTACCAAGATGGCGATGGCCTGCTCTGCACACTTTTGGTTTCAAAAACATAGACAATAAAAGAAATGGACACAGCGACCCCATTGGATTCAACGGAGACAAGTGAAGTCAATTAGAAGCACGCACTTCCTGGGGGTCGGACGTACTGCGCAGACTCAAACTGAGCTTTATGACGTAAAAGTCACGTAAGCTGTAACTGTAAATCTTCTAATTGCTGTGCCAAGAAAAATCTGAATCCCCCATCGAATCTTGCAGAGAAGGAGAGCGTGAACAGGAGCAAATTTTGGTAAGTATTCTGATTAATTATCTCCCTTGACTTTATGCATCCATTTTCCCCCGATTGCCTCATAGACAGTAAAAGATTGTCTGCAAGCTTCTCCTCCTGTCCATACGGTAATTTCTCTACTGTGCGACAGAGAGTCACTGGTTATGACTCAATCGTTAGACTATTTTTTACAAAAAGCCTTTTATACATTTCGTGTTTCTTTAGAAATAATTAATGGACAAATGGAGTCTTTAAACGCTAAAAAGTTATTCGCTGTTAAAGTGATGCAAAAATTATTGGGAGTCAATGGAATGCTAACAGCAGGTGGGGGTCTGCTAGCCAATGGCAGCGCCGAGGGTTGCTTCAATAAAATATGAAACCCTGCCCCCCTGTTCAAAAACTGTCACAGAATGGAACGCACAGGATTGTGGGATATCAAAGACAGTGAAGGTAAATCTATTTTGCCTTCAAAAATCGACCAGATGAAGGCATCTCAGGAGACAGGAAATGAAGCTAACACTGAATTTGGACGTGCCTTTATGCCTTCCTACCTTGGAATGTGTCCTCCGAAGCAGTAGCGGTTTTAGGCACGGGCGAACCGGGCAGCCGCCCGGGGCGTCATTTTTTCGTGACACATTGGGGGGCGGCAGCACGAGCAGATAAACAAAAAATCCTCTGTGTCGCGAAGCGGTTTTTCATCATAATTTCACTATGTGTGGAATTGGCAAATTGGCGCTCCCTGCAGCTGCCGGCGCCCCTGCTTGCTGAAAATATCCACTGAAAATGCAAACAGAAGCTGTGTGTAAGGGGGTGGGGCGAGAGGCGCGTGCGACCTTTCACCTCTGGGTCTCTCTCAAATGGAACGGACAGGGCGGGGGTTATTATTAAATATAATTAATAATAGGCTAAAGTCAGTCACACACCTCGACTTTCTTCCAAATAACGCACATTTCATTCATAATGTTATAATACAGGCCTATAGTTCCTGCAAATGAAACTAGGTAATACAAAACGATTATGCGGTCATCAAGGTGAATTGGTTTAGTCTTGACTTCTGGTCCTGAGTGACAGTTGGGGGGATGGGAAATCTGCTGATTGTCGAGTGGCAAATAAACAGAGATGGAGAAGAAAAGATCAGAGCCATCAGGTGCCCAGTTTCGAAAAGAAGAAGAGGAGAAACGAGCAAAAGATAAAGGTATGCAACTATTGTCTCTGTATCATTACAGTATCCATTTCATGAATGAAGGGCTAATGTTAATTGGTTGTTGGTATAACTCTTTGTTTATCCTTTTTGCTATGATGCTTGCTATGCTTATACAACAATAATTTGGTTTCAACTCAATCACGAGATCTAATTTATAATATTGTGCTTTGCAATAAAACTGTTACAAGTTCAGTTATCATTTCCATCAGTTGGTTTAACGTTAGGCCCTGTAAATAACCAACAGCATTTTCTAATCTGTAGGTTAAAGATGAACATTTGCTATTTATTTGCTACACAGTATGCTAAGTATAGTTTCCTAAATATAGTTTTACAAGTCATAACTAAAAGTGTGTCATGCGTATAATTTGAGGCAGTAACCTAATGGCTAATGGTACCTCCATGAAAGTTAGATTAATATACAAATTTTGGTTGAAAAATATCCTGAAACCCAAAATGTTTTTGGTGATTAAAAAATAAAATCCCATTGTTTTTGCCTATACATATAATTTAAAGTCATTTTATTTTTTTAAACAACTGAGTCCCAGTGACCATAGCATAACATGAATAAAATATAATTTTTCAATATATATATATATATATATATATATATTTTTTTTTTACTACTAGTTTCTATGCTCTAAACAATGTGATGACATGGGGGGAAAAAATAAAATAAATAAATGTTTTTTATTTCCGGGTCTAGGAGGATATAGCGTGTAATGACAGACATGTAGTGTGTAAGAGCATGTTTATGTAACCCTTCTATTATGTTTTGAGTCAATTTGACCCCAGGCTGTTTTAGCTTTATAAAACATTATCCTATGGTCTTTTGATTTCAAATGCAGTTCAATTGCAATTTCGGGGGCACTTCTAAAATATTTTGGAGCATCCTCTACCACTGGTCAGGATGAGCCAACCACCTCCTCCGCTACACATATGTCTCCACAAATATCTGATATTGAGGATGAAGACCTCTTTTCCTCTACTTCTCCCCAGCATGAGCTTTCAGGTGTGCATATCATGTTTGTTTGTGTGTGTGTGTGGGCTACAAGACAACTGTACAACTGCAATTTAATGTAACTTTAATATTTCTGATAATTTATAAGTAGGACTATGTTTTTTCACTGCTATGTGTTTTGAGTAATATGCCAATATGCTGTCTGATAGAAATGCCTGAAGCCCCCACTGAGCCCCACTGGTGAGGATGAGCCTCTGTCAACCGACCCTGCTAACTGGCCCTCACAGAAAGGGGTCTCGCCCAGGGTGTATTTCCATGTAGAACCGCCACTGCTCCGAAGGCAGCATTTTTCAGTTTTCGGATGCAGCCTATGGTACCAGCCCGAAGTCCCTAGTTCCTGCAATGGAAACACAGCTTTACTTTGGTAGCGTGAGTCCCGCGATCGAGCAGCCGGCAGAGGATTCCGCTTGGTCTTAAAGCCTCCCTAGCAAATCAAACACTTGTAAAAACAGAATGATTCATTCTCAGTTGAGAGATTGTTATTCGTATGGCCTAGGTGGTCATACAGCACATACATTAAATACGGGACAAACTGCGTTTCTTTATTGATAAATACATTTGATTGCGATTGCGTGTGGGTGTGCATCTGCCAGAACTGGAGAAAGCCTGATATCCAGACATAAAATATTAATAATGTGGTAGATAATAAGGTGTTTTATCACAATTTGCATGTAATACAGTTTAAACTAGATTCATAGAACTTCTTAAAATCTCCCTTTGAATATTATTAGAACATCTGTCATAAAAATGTGAATAAAATCTGACGATGATGTTATCCAGTTTTCGGTATGATTTGATAATTATCCAAACAGCAGCATGTGTGTATTTTATTTGTATTTTTTGTACAAAGGAATTCATGATTTATTTGACAATAACCTACTAATAGCACAGTAGAATAAAATATTTGTTGTCCATTTTACATCATAACTCTTTATGAGAATTTCAAAACCTTGTTTTGCACCCACATATGATGCACACTGGTATATACTCATATTTATCACATTCATCTGGGTGTTAGTGATTTTTCCCTGCAGTCTAACACAGTGGGACAGGTAGAATTGTAAGAACAGAGGACACAAAATACAAACAGCAGCATTAAGTATAGTTACCAGGTGGACAATGATGTGCAGAGTTTTCAAACAAAACATAAGTTTAATAGTTGCGTTATGCATCCATGCATCTGTGTCGATTGACTTCATTATAAAAAATAAAGTCTTAAATTTTCTTCCAAATAAAACTGAAAAATCACATGTTTAACAAAATCCACGAGTATTTCCAAAAACTGCCAAATATATACAAAGCTCCTTGATCAGTAGAGGGTGCTGCTGGACTGCAAATAAAAAAGCCATGCAAACGCACCGTTACAGGTTGGACCACAGAATGCTCTTAGAGATGAAAATATACATTCTCAAATTAATTATCACATAAATCCTGACATTCACTGAAACATGAATATGCATATCACCATGGATGGGTTTATTGATAAAATGAACAGAACAAGCTACATAATCCCAAGCATGCACCTACATTATACAGTATATGCCAATATATATATATATATATATATATATATATATATATATATATATATATATAGGCCAAATTCCTTTAATCATCCATCACAATGAGTAAAGGATGGGTTTGGTGAACACAGGGATAAAAAGCATCCCATGTGTACAATGAAACCAGATAGCAAAATTTTTGAGGGCCAGATCTGACCCATATACCGCATGGAACTTATGCAGTCCGCTGTTGTTTGCCAGATTCGGTCCACAAGCAAGCCAAAGGAAGGTCCAATGTCACCCATGAAGGAACCAAATAAAGCAGAACTGATTTGAACATTGATTTGAATTTTGGCCAAGAACTGGCCCACATACTGTGAAGAATGATGGCACGTGGGAGATCTGCTCCGGTTTGCCAAATTTGGGCCGCAAGCCATAGAAAGGCCACATATCAGCCATGAAAATAAAAAAATACAATTTTATAAACCAGAACTTGCCAAGTCAAGGCAACATTGATTTTAATTCTGGCCCAGATCAAACAACTTGCTCCAGCCTAGATACTGTGTAGAATTATGACATTCGGGTGGTCCACTCCTGTTTGCAAATATGGGCCATAGGTTTTCCACATGTCAGCCATGAAAATAAGTAAATAAAATAAACCAGACCTGGTCCAAATCTTGGCCACATTAATTTTAATTCTGGCCCAGATCCAGCCCAGATCCAATACCTTGCCCCGGCCCACATAGGAGAATGATGGCAATTGGTTGGACCACTCCTGTTTGTCAGATTTGGTCCAGACGCAAGCAATAGGAAGTCTGAATGTCAGCCATGAAAATAAATAAATAAAATAAACCATAACTAGCCCAATCTGGGCAACATAAATTTTAATTCTGGCCCAGATCCAACACCTTGTTCGGGGCCACATACTGTTTAGAATGATGGCACTTGGGTGGGCCGCTCCTGTTTATCAGATTTGGGCATCAAGCAAGCCTTAGCATTGCTATATGTAAGTCAACCATATAAACCAAAACTGTCCCTAATGTGGGCCACTGGTGATTTTTATTCTAATCCTGGTCTTTCCCCACATTCCTCGTGGCCCAGTTACAGCATGGAATAATGGCATTTTGGCAGTGGTCCACAAGCAATCCACTGCACAGCCACAATTTAGCAAATTATAAACCAATTAAACCATAAATATACATTATCTGTGCAACACTAAGCCATAAGTGAGTTATGCATCAACAATAGAAATAAAAAAATGTCCTCCCTAAATGTTCAAATAAGTTCCAGAAATGTGTCCTACTTGGTCAAATCATACCAGGCCAAGTTTTGCACAAGCAGCAATTTAAATGTCACAGATACATATTCAAAGACACATTCCAAGACATTTCCTCACGGGTTTGAACCTTCACGCTTCTCTCAGATCTTCATGTTAAGTCTATAAGTGTTACGACTACGTTGGTAAAGTGCACATGACAAAGATGAAAGCTTATACAGTATATCATCTTTAACAAGGGTAAATCCAAACACAGAAGAACAGCAACACTCAAGACATGGAGACGTAAGAACAGAGAAACTCAAAGTGAACATAAGTATTCAGCACAACACAACAATTGAAACGGTGCAAAGGGGGAAAAAAAGTCCAAATTAACAGAAATCTTGACAGCAAGAGCTATCATTATAGTGCACTTCTGTTTTTATGCTTCATATAAAAACCACCATTAAAAGCATGTTTTCAAAAAACAAATGGCTGGGTATGTAGCCTTAAGACTCATATCCAGATCACCCTGCATCAGTTAACTGTGTTGGATCCTACTAAAACAGTCAAATTCTATTAGCCCATATTCACATATTTCAAACTTCTATTTCAATTAGCCAGTCTCAAGTGCTACATCCAAACCAGAAGTGGCCCTCATCTGTTTTATAATATACATGGCATATTTACCATGTCAAATGTGGGATAAGGTAGGCTTACATACTGATTAGCCAATGCTGATTGTGCCGCATATTTGCCAAAAGTGTCCCGAATGTACTATTATGTACCATTTAGGTAATATCTGTCATTTTATATGCAGGCCACTTTAGGCTCACAGCCACATTAGCCAGTGCTCACCGTGCTATGTCTTTGCCAAAACTGGTCCAGATATGTTTTTTTTATATATATACATGGGCTACATTTGGTTTACAGCCTGATTAGACTGTTTTTTTTTTGTTTTTTTTTCAATTGTGCCACATTTTTGCCAAAGGTGGACCACATTTGATTGGCACTATTTTGGCCATATTCACTATTTAACGCATTGGCAACTTTAGGGACACATTCAGATTACACATTGCTATAAACACCACATCTTTGCCTACAGAGGCCCATTAGATAGGCCTCCCATTTTTGCTATCTTACGTAGGGGTCACTTCAAGTTTACAGTGCCATACAGTGTATCATTGCCTTAAGTGGCCCACATCCGCATGCTTTCTTGGAAATGTACTGCTGTATCTTTAATGACAACAGAACAATTTACATTTAAACAAGTATACCAACATACAAAAAAATTTGAACTACAATTAAATAATATAAAATAAATAATAATCAGTTTGAATAATTGATAATTATCTAATGACATCTATATAAATGTGTTATAATACAGTGGTTTGAATGATTTATCACAGCCAGCACCGTACATTGCTTTTCATCAGGGACAAACAGATTTTTTGGTGGAGAATGAATTAAAAGTAATACAATTTAAAAACATCTTCAAAAAAATAAAGTAGAAAATGGCCACAAAGAAATGACTAAAATTAAGTAAGTAATTTTATGAAAAAGATTTAGTGCTTGGAGGATGGCACTGAAAAGTGCAGCTTCTCTCCTGTAGGAAAAAAAAAACTGTGATAGTAGGAAAATGTCCTGATGTGTGTAATAAATTAAATCTTAATTTGAAAGAAAACACAAATAAACAAGGTCGGATTTTGGTCAGACTTGGAATGGAATTGAATGAAGCCTATTTTTTGAGAATTTAAGCAGAGATATGAAGCTTAACATTTTTATAAAAAGCAGCTAAAATAATTATATTAAAATGTTATGGTAAAACTGACTTACGCTAGTAGTTATCATTTGAAAATCATTTCAAATTCAGCATAATAATTAATAATGTGTTTCAAGTTCAAGTAAGTGTTCATGCTTGACTTTAGTTAAGTTGGAAATTTAAGATATCTCAACAAATGTTAAAGGGGTCAAGAATGGAGAAATCAAAATGGCCTTTTCCGTTTGACTTATTAGAGGTCATTATACTATAAAAACATCCCGAAAGTTTCAGAAATACATAGTTCAGGTATGAAACTCTTGACTAATTGCTAATTGGTTCGATCAGCGCAGTAGCACCAGCCAATAAGGAGTACTTCCTAATCCACAAAGATATTGTATCTTATCCTGTGTTTGACACATTGTGAGATTATGAAACTTATGCTCCTTCTCCTCAGCGCCACCTGTAGAGATCTGCTAGGGGGTTCTACATTTCTTGCAGCAGCCATCCTTTGTTATTTTTGACTAAGCTGAACTAATTATTGTATTTGCTCTACAGCAGTAGCAGCAGTGTAGTAGATCTTGCCCACCAAAATCAAGCTTATGTATATGATCAACGCCTGCTTCTACATCACTGCCTGTTTAGCCCCGCCCACGATTCACACATGTAGTGTTTACAAGAGAGGTGAAAGCACAGGTCTATGCAGAAACCAAGTGACAAAGATACTCCAAAGACAACAACATGCTGTGCAGTGCCAAGTTGTGAAAACAAACTTGCATTGCCTTCCTTTTGATCCCAGCATTAGGAAAGGGGAGGATAAACTTTATTTTTAATGAGGTTACAGACAGCGTCAGTAAGAATTTAGTCCTTTGTTCACTTAATTTTACCACAGATTCGTTTACAAGCAATGCACAATTCAATGTGGGATTTTCAGAAAGAATGAAACTAAAAGACGGTGCTTTGCCAGCTATACTGGATCCCACAGTAATGAGGCAACACAAGTGTGAGTAACACTTTTTACTGTATGATAACTATTGCTTACACACTGACTCAGTATTTATGTGTTTTAAACCTAAATCACAGCAGTGTCCATCTGTGAAGGTCTTGATAAAATTATAAGTGGACCTCTCAGAACGGTGGTCTCAAACTCAATTCCTGGAAGGCCACATCTCTGCAGAGTTTAGCTCCAGCCAGCTCCAACTCTTACCTGTTTAATAGTTTCTAGTACTCCAGAAAACCTTCATTAGCTAGATCAGGTGCATTTGATTAGGGTTGGTGTAAAACTTTGCAGAGCTGTGGCCCTCCAGGAACTGAGTTTGAGACCACTATCTTAGAACAATACAAAATAATACAAAAGAGAGTTCATGACCCCTTTTTAACTTGTTAAAACTATTTGCAACAACTTTTTTTTTTCTTTTCTTTTCTTTACTTTTTTTTTTTTTTACAATGATTTAAAATATTTGAGCTTGAAAAAAATAAATAAAAAATAAATGACAAACTGGTTTCAACAACAGATCCTTCCTTTCAGAAAAAATATCAATATATATATATATATTAAAAAAAAATGTTGTGAAAGTGAAAGGAAAGTGTAATTTACAGTATTCAACAGTTATTTTAACACCATTTTTTGTTAAATAAGGAACACAAACATGAATGTAATGCCCCTTTCCATAATCGCGAGCTTCATCTTTCAACATAAATGTAGACAGTTAATAATGCCCTTAATTTACCATCAGTTCAAGCCCGAAATAGGAACAGAGTCATGTGACAGACAGTGATGAAACTCATATTTGTTTACACAAGCCACGATTAAGAAAGCTGACTCCACTGTGACCTGATCCTGTCTCATACACACACACACACACACACACACAACACGATACTCTACACAGTGCAAAGCGCTGCATTTCGACAACAAATACTTAAAACTATTAAGAAAACATACTTACAGTCACTGATTCAGAATAAGCGCAAGACTGTCATAGCAATGTCGGAATTGACCCTTTTATTTTTAGAAATAACCATTGCACAGCCAGCCTTGTGGGGTGCAAAGTTTGTAGCCTTGAAAATTAAAGCTATCCTCTCCTAAGTTCACAAAACTGTCGTCCATAAATGCTTTGCACAAATTTGAACGTCTGGGTTGTGCTGTTCGGTTGTTAATAAAATAAAAATAAATAAAATATAGACCTCATCTACACACGCTGTTGCTCTGTGGACAACTCTTTAATTGCTCCACTGCACACCTCAGACCACTTCCTCATTACTGCTAACCCCGCACTTACTCCTGAAGTGCCTCAAACTCCAATGCAGATCACCTTTCGATGGAACCTACACTCACTCTCTCCATCTCGCCTGTCTTCTGTTGTTTCATCCTCACTTCCTGCACTCTCTCAGTTTTCAGCTCTGGACACGAGCAGCACTAGGGAAACTCTTTGCTCCACTTTAACATCTGGTCGTCTAGACCAGCACGCACCACCCCATCTGCCCCCTGGCTGTCCGAGGTTCTCCATGAACATCGCTCTAAACTCAGGGCTGCAGAGAGGCATTGGCGGAAATCAAGAAACTCTACCGACCTCAGTGTGAATCAGTCTCTCCTCTCTTCCTTCTCTGCAAATGTCTTCACGGCTTAAACATCTTACTACCACAACAAAATTAACAGCTGTTGTGATGCTCGGACACTCTTCAAGACATTTATCTTCTCTTCTTAATCGCCGCCCCCACCTCCTCCATCGACTCTTACAGCGGACGACTTTGCAGTTTTCTACACAAATAAGACAAGAACCATCAGTGACCAATTCTCCACAACGCAGACTGAGGACAACTTCACAATGACTGATGCACACTCTCTCTCCTCCTTCTCTCCACTCTCAGAGATGGACGTTTCCAAACTTCTCTTGTCCAATCATCCTACTACTTGTTCACTTGATCTGATCCTCACTCACCTCCTTCAAGCGATCTTTTCTTCAGTCATACCTTCGCTTAAACTCACATTATCAACTCCTCTCTTCACTCTGGAACATTTCCCTCAGCATTTAAGCAGGCTCGGGTAAACCCACTGCTCAAGAAACCATCTCTAAATCCAGCGCTTCTTGAAAACTACAGACTTGTAGAAAAGAAAAAAAAAATAGAAATCCCCCTTTAAGATATGAAAACTCAATTCAGTAGTTCTCACACTCCTTCAATTACTCACAGCAAACATGTTATTTATTCTGAAAGAACCACAGCAAGATTACAGCACCTTTAATACAGACAAAGATTACAGATTACAAAAATCGCATTAGCCAGCTCACTTGCTAACACAGCTGCTACAAGACTCCTTTCCTCAAGTAGATGTTTTCTAGCTGGATGTTGTGCTTACGATCAATAATCACATCTCTGTATTCCACAAACTGATATGCAGAAATCAAAACATGAGTCCCACTCACTGTGAAGCATGCAGCAATGCAATCTGCTTGGTCTTAATGTCTTCGGTGGAGTGGCTATGTTCGCAATTCAAATAATGATTTAAAAAAATAATAATTCATTTGGTATTATTATGGCGGTCATTCTGCATATGCCTGCAAACACAGGACAAACTGAGTTCAGTTTAGCTTTCATATGGAATGATTCTTTGATGCCTTAAATACAAGACAATACTGAGTTATTATAGGGAACGATTGGCGACCCTATTTAAGACACACAATAGATTTGTCTCAGGGCCCCCATGTTGCCCATTAGGAAAACATGTCCCTGAGCATCAGTAGAACAACCGTGTATGTGTGTGTGTGTGTGTGTGTATATATATATATATATATATATATATATATATATATTGTATATGTATATATATTCAAATTACTTAACTACATGTGACCAATATTGTGTTTGAGAAAAATAAAGTGTTCTACTTACTGGGGTCCGCCCTCATGGGATAAAGGGTATCCAAACTATATATCTTTATTGTTTTATGTTATTATTATTTTAAATCAATCCTATTGGCCGTCTTTATGCCTGTTTGAGGGTTTTACAAATATGTAACCAATGAAAAACATTGAAAAAAGCTTGTGACTAAACCTTGTACGGATCCTCAAATTGTCAGCGAAACCTCGGAACTTCACCCCACCTTTATTCAGATCTGAAGACAGATATCCGATTGCGTGCAATGCAAGATTAAATAAATAACTGATGTTTGAATAAGTACTGTGTTTTCTTTACTCAAAAATAACAAGAAAAACTAAGTATCTATATAGCTATAAAACGTTATAACCTGTAAGTTGATTAAAGCATATAAGCGTATAGCAATGCACTTTCTGCCTCAGATACAGCCATTCTAGTGATCTGTATTTGTTTCTCGACAGGTAACACTGTCATTTACTGGTCAAAAACCTTTGTAACTCCATTTGAGCTTGATTTATATTAAATGTTAAGTGCAAGTGTCTGTTAAATCCACAGTACCAACTCAGACAATGCAGTGTTTAATTATTGGAAAAAATACCCTTTTTGACAATCTCATAAGGCTGCGGTTCTATCTGTTGGTCTTGCATCTTTTTCTTCCACACTTTTTCATTCCACTCAACTTTCTGTTAAGATGCTTGGATACAGCACTCTGTGAACAGCCAGCTTATTTGGCAAAGAATGTTTGTGGCTTACCCTCCTTGTGAAGGGTGTCAATGATTGTCTTCAGTACAACTGTCAGATCAGCAGTCTGTGTAGCCTAGTGAACCAAACTGGGAGACCATTTTGGAGGCTCAGGAAACCTCTGCAGGTGTTTTGAGTTGATTAGCTGATTGGCATATCACCATATTCTAAATCGTTGAGATTGTGAATTGGTGGGTTTTTGTTAAATGTGAGCCAAAATCATCACAATTAAAAGAACCAAAGACTTAAACTACTTCAGTCTGTATGCACCGAATTTATTTAATACACACATTTCAGAATTTGAGTTGAATTACTGAAATAAGTTAACTTTTCCAAGACATTGTAATTTATTGAGATGCACCTGTATTATATATAAATGATGTTATAACATTAAAAGTGAACCTCAGACAACAGTAAAAAATAATAAAACAAAGGCAGTTCATGACCCCTTTAATAACTGACCATTTGAAAAAAAAAATTATATATATATATATATATATATATATATATATATATATATATATATATATATATATATATATATATATATATATATATAAATTTGTAATCTGTATTGTGAATTTTATCGCATCGTAAATTTATTGAATTGTTACATCCATATATGCTACTAGTTTTTGCTGATCATGCTGATTTGTCCACAGTAAAGTTCAGCCGATGTATTTATTTTTTTTCGGGCTAGTTTAATTCATTTTGAAATGTTGCGAGCCCTGAGGTGTGTTTCCCAAAAGCATCGTTAATAGCTACATTGCTTATGACCATGGGAAACGAGCCCTGTTAATTTTGACTCAGCGATTCTTTTGTGCCAATAACTTCTCCATAGAGAGGATTTTCATCACTTAAAGTTTGGCCCATTCATTAAACAAATCTATTGTATTACTTGGACAACTGTGCCAGTTATTTTGGCTACTTTTATTATGTGTTTGGTGTGACTGGATTCGTTTTGAAGCTTGGAATGCAGCATGAAACAGCACAGAATTCTATTCATTGTATTCAAATAGAATTGATATCGATTGAAAGATTTGAAGCTATCTCTTTCACTACATGGCATCTTCTCTGAAGGTTCCACTCTTGCTCTCAAAACCATGTCAAACTACACTGTCTGATTGGCAAGGCTTATGAGAGTTGAGGTGAAGGACTGTTTCTAGAGACAGTACTTTAGTTCTACTGAACCACAGATCTTGTGCCACCAAGAAGACGGCCTGTACTCTGGTTGTTAGTGAGCAGCATCTGTGGCTGAACATCTCTAAGATCTCACCCTTTGGTCTCTTTGGTAGTGCTGTGAACATGGTGGTCCAAAAGTTCAGAGAGGCAAAAGTTCAGTTGGTGGCTTTCAAGAGATTCATTCCCCACTGCAGTCATGTTCCTTTGGTCCCCAAAACCCTGCTGACTCTAAGTCAGGATCTAGTTCCCGGAGAGAGGGTCAAAAGGTGAATGTGGCTGCCAACAGTCCTCCTCCTAAGAGTTGAGGAGCAAAATGGCATGCCCATAAAAAAACAAAAACAAAAAAACAGGAAGGATCACGGGAAGACGGGACCACCCTAAGGCTTGGGGTTGGACCTCATGAATTTTGCTTTTAGAGTTTTTTTTATGGAAGACTTAAAGGCATATACCTGGGGCATGGGGAGTGAGAAACAGACTTTATTTTGTGTTTTTGCTTCTCAGAAGAAACTTTTAATATCTCACTCTCTTCTCTGGATGACATGTGTTTCTTTCCTGATACAGGAAGGTTAGGATCCTGAATTGTCCCACTCTTTAATCAGTCACCATCTACAGTATATAAAATATAGGGGATGCTTCCCTCATAACCTATTGTTGTACATACTTTTATGTTAACAGGCTTCATTAAGGAAGTGTTGTGTTGAGAAAGAAGTGGATGTTGTCATTATTCATGACTCACATTCTCATCTATCCACCCCCTTCAGACACTTTAAGCTGGAAGTGATGGAGGTGTTAACAGATATTTGCATGCTTCCTGAGAGTTACGAGGGACAGGTGGATTGATAAGAGCAGGAAAGTGGACTTGTTGCTATTAGCATCACACTTGCACTTTTGACACCCCTTCCAGCAGTGTATGAGATGGAGGTCATAATGCATACACATACAGTAGCATGCTACATCACTGGTTTTCACTCCTGGTCCTGGGAACCGAGCGCGCTGCACATTTTGAATGTTGTCTCTCTTATCTGACACACTCAGCTGAGCTCATGGAGGCCTTGGTGATGTGAATCAGTTGTGATAAATAAGGGAGACTTACAAAATGTGCAGATCGTTGGATCCCCAAGAATAGGACTGAAAACCACTGCACTGCATGGTCTTAGGTAGATTTGCGATCAGTCTGGTTGCAGGAGTGTCCTTAGCGTCCCAGGTATTAAGAGCTATTGAGCTGCTTGGAATACAGCATGAAACAGCACAGAATCCTATTCATTGTATTCAAATTGAATTTATGTTGATTGGAGGATTTAAATGAAATAACTTTTTTTTTTTCATATAAATTCTGTTGAAAACTGATGTTGTTAAAAAATAAAATGCAAAGAAAACACAAACCTTACGACTGGTAGATGTCACTTTTATTTAGAGTTAGAAAGCATAAAAACAAGACATCAAGTTAATATGTTCCTTTAGGTTACATAGCTTTAGTATTTCAAAGTATTCTAAAGTATTTAGATTGAGTTACTAAACCTGAGTAATCTAACTTAATACATTACTGATTACTTTTTAAACCTTGTATTTTGTTATCTGAAATACTTTTTAAGATAACCTTCCCAACCCTGGCATTAAGATTGGTCAGATCACCGACTTAACATGACAAACCAAAATATAGTATTAATACAGTATACCATGTTTATAGTATTAATATAACTTGGATGCCACTACAAAGCTAGCACAGAGCTAGGCTTATGTAAAATTACAATAACAAGTCATTATAACTGTTTAACTGTAAGCAAGGTAGGCTACATATACGATAAAAGTACATATGTGTTTCTGCGACAGCAGTGCATGCTGTACACATCAGTGTCTGAATTCGCTCACTTCACTTTGTTTTGAATTAAATTACATATTTAGGCATATCCCACCCAAATCATTGTTAATGTATACTTGATTACTTGAAAAATGTCCCCCATAGTTGAGTTTTGGGTAGAAATCTGGCCAGGCCAAAACATGCCTGATGGACTAAAGATCTCAGATCGTTCCTCTTTGGATAACAACTTTCCAGTTCTGCAAGCCATTCTGCAGTTTTCTCTACTTCAAAGCAGCACATCAGTACCAGCAGCTAAAAAGGCTCCAAACATCATGATATATCTTCCTTCATGCTTCACTGTAGTAGAGATGCATCCGTTATCCTATCTCTCACCAGTTTTCAAAGGGACTGCTCTGGTGAAAACTGCTTTATCGTGATTTTTATCGCAACTCTTAACGAACTTCTCATATCCATTAAAAAAAAAAAAAAAAAATCCTTCAGTAAGTTTTTGTCTTGAACAAAATCTGTGCTTAACAAGATATTTCGCAATGCAGGTTCTCCGTTTCCAACGTCAACAGCCCTTTGTTAATTTTTGGAAGTGAACCTTTTGATGATGCACTCTTTCCTCATTTCCAGGTTTCTCAGAAGCATAAGTCATCACAGTTGGGTAAACTTCATAGTGGTGAACGGGACATTACATCAATATATTTTTTTTTTTTTTGTTTTGTCTAATTTGCTCATATAGCAAAATAAATCTTCATGCAACAGTTTTTATGACTTTCAAAAAGAGGAAAAAAATTGAGAAATTGATAACGGTAGTGAGTCAAGTAGCAGTTAAAATAATGACTGCATTTATCGCACTGATAAAGCATACTGTATAGGCTGACTTCACTTTTAGTATACATGGCAAGGACCAAACGCAGGTAAATGGTTCTGTTTTAGCAGGTGAATTTCACAGAATCGCAGGCCACTGTCGGGTGATAATTTCATTAAGGATTATTTGAATGTTCCACAAAGGAACATGCAAAACCAACAGCAATGTCACTTAAGTAGAAAAATGTGTTTACATGATAAAAGACACATTTAAAAAATTGATGAGCGAGACACCTCTAGAAGCTTGTTTATATTGAGTTTATATCTCAAAGTTCAGTTTTTTTTTGTTTTTGTTTTTTTTGTTTATTATTAATGTTAATGCAGTTTTAAGAGGAAAAAGAATCCAAACGGTGTGACCAAATAAAAATTGCAATTGCAAGGAAAATTTTTTGCTCACAATTAGCTCACTTTTAATGTGGCCCCTCTCAGGTGCCGAAACTTGAGTGCTTATACTTAAATCACTGAGAAATTTTTATTCACCAGTGCATAATTTACAAAATTCAAAAAAGAGTCTGTTTGTTGACACCCAGCCTATCAGATAAAAACATCATACTTCATTACTTTTGCATTACTTTTTAAAAATGAGCAGGGATTGAATGTCTTTAACATAAGAAATTTTATTTATAGCAAAAAGTGTAATGAATAAACCTCGGGCTGAAGGAAAAGTCTGTATAGTAGAACGCGGGAGAAGAATGTTCAACACTCTTCAGCAAAAAAAACAACAACGAAGCACAAGTGTTAGTTTATCTTAAGTAATTTTAGCTTATTAGTATGGTTGAACTGGATCATCAAAGGTCAGTTTCAAAGACACTGGTTAATAAAATGGGATTAGATACATTTGTTTTATTTAATAACATATTTAATTATTGAAGGTTTGCTTCATATTCTGAGTTTGCATTTCACTATTTTAATTTATTTTGATGAATACTAAATCTGTTTTTTGTTTGTTTGTTTGTTTGTTTTTGGGAAAAAAAGAAACTTGTGTTTATTTTCTTGTAAATCAAAAACGTTTTACTCTACTAGTTTACTTGAAAAAAGTAATCTATGTTACTTGTAATGTGTTACCCCCAATACTGATAGTAACGGACTAATGGGATATAAATATCTGGGGCCTACTGAATGAATGAAGGTGAATACATATTCCTGTCAAAACAAGTGGATAAAACTTTGAATCCTTGTTTTGACGCAAGTTCAGCTGCCAAATCCTCTGCTCTTTGCCAAAGGGCATTGCATTTGTTTAGCTTGATAATATCTGTTGTGCGACATTAATTGTTTCTGTTCCAAACCATTTTTCTGAACCCCTCTTCTTTTCTTGTGACTGGAATTGACACGTAAACTTAGAGATCACTTCTTTATGAAGTGTGTGGGGCAATAGATATTTATTATCTCAAAATGTTTATGGAAAATGTAGAACTAGTTCAACGTGTTTTTCACTGCCGGAGATAAACTACACCCATTCAAGTTATTACAAATTACAGTATGTTCTGTTGTTTGAAGTCTTCTCGTCAGTTGTGTTTTGCCCAGCTTTTGTTGTGCTTAAACAGGTAGGCTGAAACTAATACCGTTGTGTTTCTACTGACATATAATTAAATAATTATGAATACTGAAACTTGATGAATCACCGCTTTTATCACTGCAAACAAATGTTTAAATAGAGGAAATGTTTTCTAAAACTAATTTGCAGGTCAATGCAGTCACTGAACTGAAATAGAAGTATTGTTCATCACATATAACATGGGGAATTCCTTACATGTTAAATGGAAAATGTATATATATATATATATATATATATATATATATATATATATATATATATATATATATATATATATATATATATATATATATTGCAATTTATCACAATTTATGGGCTCATTACTCTATAATTCCATGAGTTTGACATACATTTCAAACATCTTAGATATTAATTAAAACCTATAAGCTAATTGGGTGAAATCATTAAGTTTGCCTTCACAATGTTGCTACTATGACACATCTTGTGTTTAAATATGGACAATTAAATGTCTATATTCACAACCCTGCATACAAGATATATAGACTTCTTCTCAGATGGAAGGATGCATCCTTGTAAGGTTGCATATCTAAGCAGTCTCATCTTCAAGATCCATCAAATGCCGTTTTCATTTGAAGGATTTTTAGGCTATTCACACTGCAGGCTGAAACGACCCAATTCCGAATTTTTTTTGCCCCTATGCGAACTGTATCTGATCTTTTCATGACAGTCTGAACGACACAGATCCGATCTTTTCAAATGTGACCCAGGCCACTTGGGTGTGTGGTCCTGAATCCGATACATATTCGATCTTTTGAAATGCGACCTCCGTCTAAACGGCCAGACCACATGTATCCGACCCGCACGTCATTGATACGGTACAAATGTCATAATTCTGCGTTGAAGTAGGCGGGAACAAAAAGATAAACAACAACCATGGCGGACGATGCTGCTGAGACCAGTCAATGGAAGGGAAGTGAGGTCACAGATTGAATCAATATTTGTGGTGACCGCTCTATTCAGGCCAAACTCGAGGGCTCTTATCGGAACCAAATACAGCCAAATACAAACATCCATGTTTAACGTTAGCTACTTCCGCAAACAACGAGTGATGTCGTTCACCATTGAGTACTCTTCTGTGAATGCGGGTCACTTCTGGGTCATTTCACGTTCACACAGGAGATCACAAAAAAGGTCCGCATTTAATTGGAAATGTGAACGGCCTTGCAAAAAAATCTAATTTAAAAAAAAAAATCGGAATTGAGCATTAAGCCCTGCAGTATGAACGTAGTCTTAGTTGCCAGTTTTCATTCGCATAGTTCATTTGCCCTGTTTTTAAATCAAATCACAGATTCCTATTTATGAAATATTTATTAGCTGGTCATGAATCAGCACTGATTAAATTACATTTGTTATTGTCAGCAAACATACAAGTCACAGGGGTAAGTGAACACCAACAGCAGGCGTATTTAGAGATCGGACAGGAGTAATCAAGACTACGGTTTCAAGGTTAGAACGAAGGAGCGTAGGAGCACATAGATCATTGGGGGAAACTGGAGGTAAGTATAAACAGGTAAGAGTCAGGTAAGTTAGCATCGCAACTTTGTGACCAGACAGTGTGACTGAGGGGAGAGTGCAAGGATACAGGGAGCTTGATGAAAGGATGACCGATGGTGACAATCAATAATCAGGTGATTGGGATCTGGTGATTATTGCTGGTGGTGACATGACTTTAACACTATTCAGATGGTAATTCACCATTTACAGGGGACATTCTGTGATTTAACTTCTGTCCGAATCCAGGATGTCGGCGTTATTCCTTCTGTTTTTTGGTCGTGTGGTAATTTAATTGCCATCCAATTCTACATCTCTGAGTTTACAAGAAGGTCTTTATTATGGAAGCAGCAGCTATGCAGTGCAGTTTTAAAATTTGTATTATTAACGGATATAGGCTACACAATTATGTTGCATATTATTATATATAATTAGAGTGCATCTTTTAAAACAGGAGATTTTTTTGTAAATTAATCACTTAATGCTAACTGTGCATAAAGTTAACAACAAGCTTGTATTTAATATAAAGTCAGTTAAAATAAATACTTTTCGATATTAACTATACTTTAAATTCTAATATCATTTTGTGCCTTGACTGTGGTGGCGGGAACACGCTCTGCCTCATTCTAGCATTTAATGTCACGTACGGGAACACAGGAGACGGAAGATCCAAGTGCAGTGTGGTTTTATTAAGGGTAATCCAAATCAGGGTCAAAAACAAGCCGGGGTCGTAACCAACATAATCCAAACAGAAACAAACAAACAGGAAGAAGAACAGGAAATCAAGGACTAGGAAACTAGGTGATGGAAAATAAGGACTCTATGACAAGAACTGAAACAGAATGGTTTAAATGGGCAGGATAATGATTATGAAAGTGAAGACACCTGAGTGCAATTACCGTGATGAAGGGACAAGGCTAGTGGGAATTGTAGTGCCTACAGTGAGGTGCCTATGGGGAAGTGAGACCACTAGCGGAAACCCAGGGAAACAGAGACCAGACACCGTGACATTTAAATGCTGAGAAGGACTCTAGACTCGGAAGGGCACATCCTCACTTTGGATTTCTCCTTTTGTTTGAGAAGCACCCAGATTCTATAATAGCTCAGCAGTAGTAGGGTAGCATAATCTTTGAATAATTTAACATTTTGAGCTGTAAGAAGTAAATGTTTCTCTCTTATTTAATTCACATTTATCAAATCATCATCATGCACATGTTAAACTAATATCTAAATATGTTACAGTTTAAAATAAATCCACATTGCTCTTAAGGGGGCATTTTCCCCATCTACTACATATTAGAGACGACTGATGGGCCTACTGAATGAATGAAGGTGAATACATATTCCTGTCAAAACAAGTGGATAAAACTTTGAATCCTTGTTTTGAAGCAAGTTCAGCTGCCAAATCCTCTGCTCTTTGGCAAAGGGCATTGCATTTGTTTAGCTTGACAGTTGACATGCTACAACAATACCAGGATGTTAGGCTTTTAACTATAGGCTTTTACTGCATACATCAATGATAACAAGGATCCTGTTTTGAGCAGAAATGATTTTTGTTATTAGATGTTTTATCTAAGTGAAAGTTGTCTATCATTCAAAGTCTATATGGAGACATGACCTCATCTGATCTCAAAACATTTCCTTCCTTTTACTGTTGTCTTTGAGAACACTCACCCAGGCCAATCTCGAATGTCAGTGAAGTCCCCAGAAGGTTATCTATGATGTCATCTGCGATGGGCTCTCATATTTACGAGCTCTTCAAATGACTGTGCCGCAGGAGGGAGATGCCACAAGGCCAGCGTCTAGCTCTCGTACACACGTGTGCAGGGAAACAGGGGGAGCGCTGTCATTTAACAAACACAAACATTTACCAGACTTAAACACCTTTATAAAGTTCACAGGAAACTGGTTGAAAAAAAGAAATACGACTATAAATTGGTTGCAGATCTATAATCGTTTTACACAGATAAAAGAAAATAAAATATATTATTCCATATATTGTTTGAGTAATATGTGAAGTCCCCCCTTGTTTACCAGGGAGACTAAATTGCCATTTAAGTGCTGATGTGTAATGAAAACAAAGAATATATTCAAGCAGTTGAATACCACTTATCATACACATACAGTTTTTAAATGCACACCATTTTCAATCATGCTGATTTTGATCATGTTATGCAAAAAGTGTGATCGGGGCGATGTATACTCATAGAAATGTATCCATGTAAATTTACGAAACTACAACTTGACCTTTTAGAAGAACAATAAGCATATTGACTTGCCTGAGGTTTGCCTGGAGCATGTGTATAAAGTGTGACGGGTCAGCCCACACACACCGACATAAAGCAGCATGTATGTAATATACTGTAAAACAATACAGAAACCTTCCGCTGCATGTGCAAACATTTGCAGGCGCAGAAGTCTCATGGAGGACATCTGGGCTTCTTCAGGTTTCAGGTGCAGGTACATAAATGGACCACAGGCCTTAACTGACTCAGATGGGGGAGTCCCAATCGCTGCATGGCCCGAGAACTGTGCTTCAGAGGGGAGCGATAGTGTAACAGCCCCCTCCACCAGCATCGGCACCATCAGTAAGTTATCACTGAACTAAAAAAAACACCCACTCGTTTTTGGAAAGATAGACTGGTTCCCAACACCTACAACCCCCATGAAAGATGCGGGCTTCCCCTATGTGCCAAAGATGGAGGGATCCTTTTCAAGTGTGCATCTTTACAGAGAGTGAGTGAAGAATAAAAAAACATTTTCCATAAACGCCACTGCTTACATAGCTGTGACTTCCTCTGCTTTCCCCTGTAAACAAACCATCTGAGGGCCATAATGACTCAGCCACACAAAAACGTCCTAGATTAAAACACCATGACTGATGACCTGCTTGAACACATTGAGGCTTCAAGTTGCTATCTCTACCTATGTCCATAGCCTGTCTGTTAACATTAAACTCTGTTGTTGTTTCATTATGTACACTGCATTATCTAAAATATGCATTTTATATATATATAATATTTTTTTTTGACTAACAATTTAAACTTATGTTTATCTTATCTATTTTCAGAAAGTTTAGATATTCTTCATGTAGATAGACCCTGGTGATATTATTAAGTTATTTATTTGCCCTTTGGGAGAACGTGTACTGGGACTGTTGTTTTGAATTTAATGATGTCTATGAACAGTCATATATGGAAATGTTATAGGAAATAAACGTTTGTGGTCCATTAGCAGGGTCTATTTTGAGAAACTTTCACGAGTATCAGAGAATCAGTGACAGAGACAGCAGGTAGATGATAAAATGTAGAGGGCCGAGGACAGAACCCTGAGGTACACTCTGAAAAAGGAAAGTACAGGGAAATTTTAGTATTCTGATCTCTCACTGATAAATAGTTAGAAATATATTAATTTGGTCACCATTAGTCATGTTGTCCAAGCTTGTATAACACGTTTTGTTATGTGGGACATCAAAAAAGAAAAATTCCTACAACAATTTAAATAGACAGTAGTAATAGGTCATTTGTAAATGATTTGCTCATTGTATCTGTAACACGATGAATGAACAAATAAGCAAGAGGTAAAGTAGTTATTTTCTTTATTGTTCCTTAGAAAATAATTAACTGCCTTTTAGCATTACGGACACAAATTTTCCTATATAAAGCTGTACAGTTGCTTTGACACAATCTGTATCATTAAAGGCGCTATATAAATAAAGGTATATATATATATATATATATATATATATATATATATATATATATATATATATATATATATATATATATATATATATATATATATGATAATGATAATATATAATATGTAATAATAATATTACAATGTAACCATATATATATATATATATATATATATATATATATATATATATATATATACATATATCATTTGATGCAAAACTGTGTAGGTGATAGTTCTGAGGAAATTCTGCAGCTGAAATGTAATAAAATGACCTTTAATAAAGATTAAAGGATGAAGATGTGCAATTGGGAGCAGTAGGCCTTGTACAGGATTCCCAGCAAATACAATTCAGTCTTGAGCACACAAAGTTATTCCATGGGTAGAGGAGACTTTGAGAATACCACACAAATTAAATAGACTACTCTTATATTGTTTTAGTAACCGCACATGGGAGATATCAGTCTAAAAATGTACAAGGTATTTGGAGTGGAAAAACAAGGGTTGTTGTCCTTGTTCTAACATTATCATAAAGTAACAAATGGTGTTATTGGTTTGTTTTACCACTGACTCTCAAAGCTTTTCATTCCATCATTTTGATGACTGATAACATTTGTTTCCGAAAGTGCTGCGTTGACACTGTAATTCATGTGTGGGCAGAGAGCCGTTTTAATCCCTGTCATTTCTAAAACCGGCTCAAATTTGATGCTTTTAATACAATCATATTGTGAAAAACTTTGGTCTTTTCTGATGTCTCTAACCATCAATGGCATGCATTTTACAGAAAATATGTCTGTTTCAGATTCAGATGGACTCCTGGTATCATTCAGTGGCAGTGATCTTATTCATACAGAAGCATTAAATGTAGTTTTTTTATATGATTTTGCATTATCTGATTAGTAGTAGGAGGATAGGGTATTCACTGACCTTTGTTTTCATAGGAAAAACAAGACAAACTAAAAAATTTCAGGACACAGAGAAACAACCCACGCTTGAAGAGATACAGGAAATTACATCATAATTTAAAGCATTTAAAACCTGACTACTGAGGGGGCCGCATGAGGTGGAATTTAGGCCAAGCCAAAGCATCGGCAAGCCATGCCCTGAGACCGTTCTACTGATACAAGATATATATATATATATATATGTATATATATATATATATATATATATAGTTATTTTTGGCACCGTCTGACCTGGTCATATATGAATTGAGAGCTACTGTATGAGGTTGGACCCTACAGAAATTGTGGAAATGAGCAACCGTTTACATCTCAAGAGCATGATTTCTATTATCTTTTTTCTTTTTTATTTCATTTTACTTTTTTTTTCAAGCATAATAACAGTGAACAACAAACAAAACACAAAGGAGAAATAATAATAAATACATAAGGTGCATAAAAAATGAAAAACAAGCAGAGGGATACAATATAAATATCACAAGTGTAACATATTTAATGAATAAAATATGACAGTTTAAAAATCAGCACTTATCTAATCAAATCACGTGAAAAGCGGTCCCAGATTTTATAAAATAATTCACTCCTGCCTCTCATAGAATATGTAATCTTTTCTAATGGTATCACAGTCCAATCAGCACCTCAATGTCTGCTTTCCATTTCAAGGAAATACATTTCTTAGCTATTATTAACAACATTTCAGTCAACTTAATCGCTTGGCTATGTCGGAGGATAGAGTTGGTAAAATTACCTAGTAAACACACCTCTGGGTCCACTGGAAAATTTATTGCATTAATTTGTGATATAATGTTAAATATATGCATGCAAAACACAATCAATTTAGGACACTAGCAGGTAGAATGTAAAAATGTCCCTTCTTCTGTATTACATCTGAAGCAATGAGGTGAGATACAGTACTATTATTACATTTATGCAATGTGGCTGGAGCGCAATAAAGCTGGTGTAAAAAAAAAATTAATAAATATCTGGAATTGTAGGTTGAAGTTATCCCCTCATTTTTATACGCTCCCATCTACTTTTGGATTTGTCTGCATCATCTAAAGGTTGACTTAAGATCGCTTCATAGACTCTAGAGATTGTTTTATACTGTGGTTATCAGAATAACAGATTTGCTCAATTCTTGTCAAATCAGGTATCTTGGGATAACATTTTAATTTGACCCTTAAAGCTTATAACTGCAGATAAATAAAAAAAAAATATATATATATATATATATATATATATATATATATATATATATATATATATATATATATATATATATATATATAATCAAATTATATTTTTTCTTTAATTGTTCAAATGACATCAAAATGCCCTCGTCAAAGCAATGCTCCAAATGTGTAATTCCCTTTTCGAACCAAATCACACTGGAAGCCTTTTGTTTCCCCATAAAGTTGTTTACACTTTTTTGATTGGTCAAGATGAAAATATACGTTATAAAGGCTTATTTAAGGACTGAGCATTTTGATTGGATGTACATTTATTGGTCCTATCTCTTCCACAGAATATATAAATACAGATAAATACATTTAGACCACTTAACTTAAAGGGGGGGGGGGGGGTGAAATGCTTGTTTTCACTCAATATCATGTTAATCTTGAGTACCTATAGAGTAGTACTGCATCCTTCATAACTCCAAAAAGTCTTTAGTTTTATTATATTCATAAGAGAAAGATAGTATGTACCGATCTTTCCTGGAAAAACACGACCGGCTGGAGGCGTGACATGTGGGCGGAGCTAAAGAATCATGAGCGCCAGTAGGCTTTTGAGTTGAGAGCGTTTGGAAGCTGTGACACCGTGAGGACAAAACCAACCAAAACAAACCATGGCTAACAGTCAGATTCAGCCGTTTATTTATGATCCAGAATCAGATCCCGAGGCTGAAACTGAACGAGAGCAGCAGCAGCAACTACTCGCTCTGAGCGGGGTTCGAACCCAGGTCTCGGCATGGGAGGCGGACGCACTAACAAGGAGGCAGAGATATTTTAAGCAGTTTTACTCACCACCTGTGGTTCCAACACACAATCCTGACCCTTTTTCGTTGGGATTGCATCATCCTTAAGAAATAAACGATACGAAAATCCGTCGTCAAACTGGGCCTTGTTTGTAAAACAAGCATCTTCGAAATGCAGGGAACAAACACAAACACTTGCAGAACTCCGTTGATGCTCTGTAAAAATAAACTCCATCCACTGGTCACTTAATGCTGTTTTTTCTTTGGTAATCTGTGCAGGGTTGTCTTGCCCTGGCAACCAAAAACACACTTCTTTTGTGACATTTCGCGATGCTCTCGCTCTGATCACTGAATGCCTCTGCTCTCAGTGCTCTGCTATACGGGAGCGCGCGCTCTTCCAGCAGACGTGCCCTCAGGACCCATATAAGGAAATTCCGCTCCATCTAACGTCACACAGAGCCGTACTCGAAAAAAACTTTCCGAAACTTGTGACAAACCGGAAGGAGTATTTTTGGAACAGAAATACTCCTTCAAACGTACAACTTAATTTTTGAAACTTTGTCTATGTTTAGCATGGGAATCCAACTCTTTAACAGTGTAAAAAACTCAGTATGCATGAAATAGCATTTCACCCCCCTTTAATGATTGCTATCGGGGTGTGAAGAGACATTCAACCAGCATAACAAAAAAAACTTTTTGAAGACAATAACCTATTCCACCTTTAACTTTTAGTAGCGCACATCCACCATGTTTGTAGTTTTTAACTCATTTATTTGTGTTTGTAGTTCTGAACCGAACATTTTGTCAAAGCGCAATGAATTGTGGGAAATATTAAACATTAGAGTGTGTACACATCCACACTTCAAAAATCTTCCTTTATTAGTAGAGCAACTCTTTTCAACATATTATGCTTTGGGACACACTTATTCTAATCTCACATACTATTTAGGATGGATAGTACGAACATTGTGATGCAGGGCTAGTAAGCCTGAAGACGTTGATTTGCTGGTTCAGGCATTTTAATTAGGGTTGGAGCTGAACTCTGTAGGACAAGTGGCCCTCCAGGAGCAGGATTGCCTGCCCCTTTGAAATAAGATTTGAGACTAAAGGTACGTTCACATCATATCTTACTTACTGTAATTACCAATGCTTGAAGTGGGGCGGTACTCACCAATACGCAGTACTGGCATTTCCGACATGGTAAACAAAGTAAAAGTATCAGGGTCTAGTTGATTATTCGATCCCATATATGATTAGAAAAGACACTATATAAATCACATTACCCAGGCGGGATCACCTCTTATCTTGACGAATCATGTGAATGAATGCAAGTGGAGTGTGTGGGGCGTGAGAGCATTTCAGGGGAGGCACGCAAAGTAATAGGATAATAATTCATTATTAATTGCAAATTTGAATCAGTACTTTATAACGAGAATAATATCTTAAAATTAAGAAAAGCAGGCTTTTGCGACCCCATCATTTTAAACCGGTAAACTCCTTGAAAGTCTGAGGATCCAGTAAACGAATTCAAACAGTAAGTTCAAAACAGCGCTAATGCAACAGTTAACAGACCAATATATAAACCAAAAATGAGATATAAATACACAAGACAATGGAGAAAAGCAAGTAACAGGTGGGACAAATCAGCATCTAGGGAACAAGGACACTGGGACTAAACACAGGTAGTGAAACAGAAATAATACAAGCAAAACTAAATGGATAACCCTTACAGTTGGCAGGTCATCTTATCTCCACTAAAGACATCTAACAAGAATGTCAAATATGTTTCCTGTGACCACTTGTGATTAGATAAAGCACAAAATATATATATTAGCAGTCAAGTGAAGTCTCTGTAGATGTGGTGGCTCACTGCCTTCTAAATGAAGAATCACTCTCGAAGTCTTGGGGTTTTGATGCCAGAAAATATTTTTATTATCAGAGATAATGCAGTCAAGAGACTCTGCAAAGAATCTCTCTCCAAAATATTTATAAATATATAAAAAAAACTTTTATACAGTTTTTCTTCTAGGCGAGTTCAATAAATTTCATACATATTTCTTACAGTTTACCTTTTTCAGCTGTGTCTCCAGTCTGCTACCACGAAGCAGACAGGAGGCCTTAATTTAATGTTTTGTGTAAGGGGGCCTCATCATATAATTTGCCTAATGTCAAAACAGGACATACAGCTTCATTAAATGTCTGCCCCATTCTCATAAAGACTTCTATACAAGGCACATACACACAATGGTTATAATAGGAGAATACCTTCATACATAATATATGGCTATATTCACTTTGATTAATTCATTTTTTGATTAATAAAAATCTTTTACATAGACAAGTGAGTTTATACGTTTAAAACCCATACAACCCCCTGATTAATGACTGATTAATGGGTGAGGATAGTGGATGTGGTTCAGTGCATCAGATGGGAAGTGGTCAATGAATTTTTAACTTCTGCGGTAGTGAGATGCATGATGTCACAACATGGTAGAGGAGTGGTGGCAGATTGGCATAGATACATTTGTGTGAGAACCTACTAACTGATTTGGCAGGAGCGGATATATTATATTAGGGTGGTTTTTAAAGATGACATTATCTTTCATATTTGTGGAATGTTCCAATGACCCTCCAGAGTGTAAGATGTGTGGAAATTTACAAAAACTACTTTTGTTGTGCCACTGAACATAGTTTTAAGACTTTTTTCAGGCAAGAAAGTAATTGTTCAGGCTTCAAAGTTGTGGTTAGTAAATAAAAATGTAAAAATTTGCTTCAATGTTTTCAGAGATGTGTGTTCCAGAGGGCCAGCTTAAAGGGGTCATATGATGCTGCTAAAAAGTAAAAGTTGTGTATTTGGTGGTTTAGGGTAAAAAAAAAAAAAACAACAAAAAAAAAACATTATTTTCCATATAATGTACATTATTGTTTCTCCTCTATGCCATGCCTTCTGAAACACGTAGATTTTTACAAAGCTCTTCGTCCGAAAAAGTGAAGTGTGCTCTGATTGGCCAGCTATCCAGTGCATTATGATTGGCCAAATGCCTCAAGCATGTGACGGAAATGTTGCACCCCTTAACATACTGTGATGCCGTCTCTTATGGTGCGTTCAAGTCCTCCTGGGAAGTTTGTACGCAAGAGGTGGGAAGTCGTGCTTACGACGGCATGTGCGTTCAAATCACTTTCATCAGAGCAAGATGGCGGAGTAATTTCTCTTAATTAAAAACACAAAAATACAGCAATGTTCTTAAACTCTTGTTCTAGAAAACGAAGAACAAAGAAATGTGCATTAGGTATACTTCGTTTTTTAATGTTTTAAATTAATTCATGAAGCAGCTGCCAACTTTATTGTTACAAGTTGCATTGTTATATTGTTATATAAACAGAAAATCCTGACAATATCACAGCTAAATACCTTTAAGTATTGTATTTTCCGCCATGTTAATCACTGACACGCCCCCCAACTTGTACAGATCGGGGCTAAAAGAAAATCCCGAGCTCCCCACTGGTATTTACGATATTGTGGTGGAGTTCATGTGCATTCAACTCGTAAATACGATCTATACGAGATGACTTGAACGCACCATTAGGCAAGCAGCATGAGACTCAGTCCAGCTGCTCTGCTCGTGCACATCCCATCATTGGTTCTCTTTTAGCAGTTCGATAAATGTACTGTTAGGAGTTACTGAATTACTCTGGATATTGGTTTATTTCACGTCAGAGGGAGTGTCAGGCACGTTTATAAACCAAATAATTTAAGAAATTTGTGGATTAGTGTGTACTGGAGACACAAACCATTTCAAATGATTCAGTTTGATTTGGTGAACTGGTTCGAAGATCCGGTTAAATAGAAAGATTTGTTCGCGATCCGGACATCAGACGAGACAAAACCAATAAAACCCATTACAAACGAGGCATTTGTTGCATCCATTGGGAACATAATTACTAATTATAGTGACTTATACTGTCTTTTTAAGCATTGTGTTGCATATTGCGCTGCTTAAACATAAAATAATTTGTGATTTGAGAAACAACAAACAACAAGCCTACCACACATGAATGAGCCTTAAATTTTATTAAAAATATCTCTTTGGATTTGAGACTTAGGGTTAGGGTTAGGTCTTTGCAAGGATTAGGTCTCTTAAGTCTTTGCAACATTAATGATCTTCATTATGCACCATGTACTTCATCAGATTTGCCAGTTCTTGCTGTGAGATGTCACTCCACACTTCCACCAACGCACTTACACGTTCTTCAACACATCTGGATGGAAACATGGATATGTGTTCTGCAAGAACGATCAGCTGTCTTAGGCATCTTATATAACAGACACCGCTCTTTATTGCACTGGCCACATCTGCAGTCCAGATCAGGAACCCAGGACATCATCTGGTGTTTTTCAGAGTGAGTAAAAAGTCCTTTTCAGTGTCCAGTTATATAAACTGTCCCACATGTGCAATAATTGTTTATATTAAACCCCTAAAAGTCACATTTAGTTGAGAGTCTTTTAAGTTTCTGTCACCCTTCTACTAGAACCAAGCCTTAGTATATTTGAATGTGTACATTGGGATGGTTGCCCTGCTGGAAAGTCCAATGATCATCAAGCTTCAAACAAAGGCATCACAATCTTTGCCAAAATGGCCTGATACTTCAAAGAATCCATATAGTCAAAATTTCCACTTACTTCAGCAGCAAAACACCCCCATAACAAGACTGGTCTGTCTCCATATTTGACCATATCACTGATTCACAGGCCCTATTTGGTTATCATTCAGTTACCATTTGGTCTCACACCAAATCAGAACGCCAGCTCTATCCGAAGTCATATTAGCATATCGGTGCTTTTATTTTTTTTATTTTTTTGGTCAAAAGGGTATGTCCAAAATAAAGCCCCTGCTTGTTCAGTGTACTACTAGTCATGCTTTAATGACTAACAACATCCTTTGCAAAATTGACCAAACCTCACCTGATCGGGAACTATAAGTAGGATATGACTGCCTATTTGAATTCAGTGAGCTACTCACTCATTCATTCAAGTATGACAACTATGTTACTGCAGCACTGTAAAATGATGAAATTATGGGGATATGTGCATTATTTAATCATTTTCATACATTGCATTATTAGCCCAATCAAAAATCAAAATTCTAACATAGGAATTTTCCAGATCCAAATGCTCAACATTCTTATTCATCAGACTGGAAGTGGTAACTTCGACTCCATGCCCTGTAAGCAAATTATAAGGGATCACGTTTAGCCCTCATTTCCTGGAAGAACTGTTGACAGACTCAATCCTCCATGCACTTCAGACATAAAAGCCATCTGTCTATAAATCTTAATAAGACCAAATCTGGACTACTACACAGCATCACAGCATTTCTTCTCATCTTCAGTTTATTTATTTTATTTTATTTTTTCAAGTCAAAACTTGAAAGTCACTGGGGCCTGACAGGTCAGACGACAAAGTATTGAGGAGGTAGTGATGTCTGGTTTCACAAAATCATTCTTTTGAACCACTTCTTTTTAGTGAACTAATTGAAGTGCACAATATCAGACCTCAATCGGGCTGAAATAGTTTGTGGCTTGAGTCAACACAGATCTACAAGTTACTCAATCAAAACCATTTTTCGATTGTGCCTGACAGTGACTCCTACTCGTAGTGAGTCAATATCCAGGAGTATATGATTCTATGATGCCTGTTTTTGCCAGTTCAATCAGCTCTCCAGTCACTCCAAGAGTACACTGAACTGAGAAAGGTACAGACTTGCCTGATATAATGCCACTGTGAGATTGCATAAACAAATTTGTGAATCGGTTATTTAATGCATTTTATCAAAACAATCAGTTTGCAAAAAAGAATCAGTCTGCCCATTAGCTGAAGGGTGTATTGACTATCTTGACTGTAATGTTGTACTCAAGGCCTGAGAAAAAAAATACCAACATCTCCCTGCCAGAAAAGGCACATGCTAATGAATGTTAAAAGCAGCATAAAAATGAATAGCTTCTCATGCACTTCATCCACCTTTTTTTCTGAACTCTGCTGTGTTTTAAATTATAGGTGGCACTTCTGGAACTTTTAGGGAACTCAAAATGACACAAATCATTTCAAATAATAAATCTGCACTACGGATAACAATTATCTGTCAGTTTCGACTGATTGAGCTGTCCATGTTTAGTCAAAAACAGTCCTGTTTACAGTGACCTGTTTCAGCGCATGTCTCTTTTTTTATCATAAGTATCTACTTCTCACCCTGCCCCTCCAGAGATTAAGAAGAGGCTTTTTCGAGATGTGCATTACCTTGCCTGAAATGTAGGACTCTCAAACTGGAACAGATACCAGCAAGATCAAAGGTGAATATCGTTTTATCCTCACATTTTTTTATGGTAAACTCTAAACATAGTTAAATTCAGAAGTATGGTTTACTGTAAAACATATTGAAGATTAGCAGATAGGCTATTAAATGATAAGCCGTTTACTCTAAAAAGCTGTTTATTTAGTGTAGTGATGTCTCCTCCATTGACTGCCAAAGTGTAAGCGTTAGCCCTAGCCATTATGATTTTTCAGCTAAAGATTACAGGTTTGCCTTCTAGTCGCTTTGACCCCTCTCTTGCATTTCTTTGGGTGAGCTTCACGTCAGTTTAACTACATCATCACTGCATCATCACTGCGTCTGCAGATTCACAAGAGTGTTCACACTGGAAACGTTTGTACAGCATCACAGCAGTGGCTCCAAAGCTACATGTTTCTTTACAAAGTCAAATATAAATTAGTTTTTAGAAGTTGGTCAGTTATAAACAGTTATAAAGTTTGCACGAGCAGTGCAGCAAAAATAGACTGTATGGAATATGTGGCCTGTGCTGTCAAAATGAGTCTGAATGCACACAGGTTAATTTTGAGCTACAGGCAAAATCACCCTTGTTTAGTGATCCCAATGCTCCAAATAGTAATCAGACATCTAAAATTATCTTTAATTGTACATTTTTGGAGAGGAGAACCTTTTCTCTGCTTGCTTGTAGTGCTGACGGTCATCCAAAGAACCCGCATAAAAGGGATCCCAATAAACACACAAATATTAGAGAGAAATATTATCAGAATTAATCTGTCATGTCTAAACTGAATGTTAGAGGAATTGTTGGGGAAAATATCTGATTTGTAACATTATGTTAGATTTGTGCAGTACAGTAGATCTTAATATAGAGCTTCTGTCTTATATGAAAAACAATAAAAGAAAAGAGGGAATCACTTGCTGTTCTTGACTGAACTGCTTTTGTAGTTTTATAAAAAATCAATTTATTTGTAATGAACACATTTGATTTTTTTTTTTTTTTTTTTACTTGAATGCTTTAGCTTAGATTTAAAATGGAAAAAGTAATGCATTATTTGTTTCCTTGAAACCTTCAGAGAACTTTACCTCACTGACTTTGCTGACTCTGTTGAAAAACTGTAAAATCCCCTATTCGCTAGTCCACCAGTCAAGACAGGCAGTAAAATACTAGCCTCATTGTTCAGTGGTTATAGTAGAATCGTCATTCACCTGCAGATAAACCTAATAATGTTGCCGCTTTTATGTCTGGGCGTTTGCCGTAACGAACACATCCTTCAGGTGCTGCAAAGCAAATGGCTAAATAGGTACACAAAGAAGTACAGCTCATAAGCAGGTGTGTGAGCTGTCGTCATCTGTTTTGGAGTGATTGCAGATATTCTAAATATAGACTTTTTCTTTTGATTACCGCTTAAAAGAGTGTGAGTGTTGTTAACACACCCAAACGCCTAGGGCCTCCGAATGTCTAGAACCTGCCCCGTAACTTGCTAACAACAAAAACTCTGATTATGTCATTTACAGGCATACTTTAAATCTGATGTATATATAGATATATATATAAATAGATTAACCCAAACTGAATAATTAAAAACCAGTTTAAATGGGAAAATCTTCTATACATATTTTTGATTCTTTCTTTTCTTTTCTGACATACTCCAATTCTCGTTAAAACGCATTTTAGCACCTTTTGGTTTTTTGTCCATCAAAAGTGTATTATCACTTTATTTAATCATGAGCAGTGCAACAAAAAAGAAATGGCGGTGAAACCATCTCTTTAATGTGGCTCACACAGCGCTCCTGTTTGATGCGCATGTGCTACTCCCAGTGTGAATGCACTTATTTGTTAACATGCACGCAGAAAAAATTAAATACACAATGCCCATGCACCACTCATGGCTGGAGTGTCAAACCGGCCTTACATATTACTTTACAGTAATATTTAACATGCTCATAATACTGCTGCTGAAAGATTGACTTATTTGAGCTTTTGGGGTTGTTCATGGTCTGCTGACAGTCATTTGTTAATTTTACTTCTAATTTAGATTTTGGTGTTCAATGGTCCTGCTCCTAGAATGTGTTCTCTAGTCCCTTCTCCTAGAATGTGTTCTCGAGTGCCCACTCCTCGAAAATAGCTGCCCTCCCACCGATTCCAGCCTCCTCCACTGCTGTCGTCTGGCAGCCCCTCTGCTCACCCTTAGCCCACTTTCATTGCAGTGTGAGCCCTGCGGGGCTGCCATCCTCCAGCGTCGCCATGGTCTCCCGCGTCCCGAGTCTCCCTCACCTCCGCCTCCAGCTTCTGAAACCTTGACTCCGCCTTGGCCCATTGACCTGTCAGCTCCACCATGGCACCTGCTCTGCTGCCGATGGCTGACACACCTCCTCCTTGGCTCCTTCCTCCATCGGCTCCACTGTGGGCCCGTTATGGCTGTGGCGTGGGTCCTGCTGGGCTCCTCCTGTCTTCTACCTGGCTCGGCCCTCCTTGGTCTCTGTCTACCGGCCTTCCCCGGAACCTCCTCTTTGTTGAACACACACCCGGAGCAGTGGGCAGCCATTTATGCTGCGGCGCCAGGGGAGCAGTTGGGGGTTCGATGCCTTGCTCAAGGACACCTAAGTCGTGGTATTGAGGGTGGAGAGAGCACTTTACATGCACTACCCCCACCTACAATTCCTGCCAGCCCGAGACTCGAACTCACAACCCTTTGATTGCTAATCCGACTCTCTAACCACGACTTCCCACATAATTAGAGCTGAATCTAAACTCTGCAGGCTCCAGGCCTCTAGGAATTGAGTTTGACACCCTTGGTATAGGTCAGTGCACACTCAGTGTGCAAGGACTTTTAAAGAGAACATGTAAACAAGTTTATTGGCAGTCAAGTTATTCCCATACTACATGCAGAGTGTCATGGGGCAAAGGTGGATGTCCACAAACAACCATATCCTTTTTTTTTTGTACTGGAGTGATGTGCAGTGACTGGTATATAAAAGTCCTTTTCCACTATCTGTAAAATATGCTGGAACTGAACACATTACTCCCTTCAGACTAGAATCTCACTAAAGATGTCTGAATACCCTTTAGATATGTGGTTGATTTCGGTTTAATCCTAAGGGTTAGGACAAGGTAGAAACGAGTTACATCAAAGAAACCTCTACTAACATTTTAAATATTCCTCAGGAGGGAAAAGACTATAAATAAGTCCCCTTCACATGACTGACATTTCAAAGATACATTTCAATTCTTGCAAAGAGTTTTTCAAGAATGTTTACACTTAGTGGCTTAGTGGGCCAGAACAGATGCAACACCTTCATGTAAATATGTGAAAGTGGAGAGGAGTCTGCAAAAGGAATCAGCTCAAGCTTCAGGTGTAAACATCTGCGGCCAAGGCCTAGACAGGAAGTTATAGGGAGGTCACAGGATATCAGCTGACCCTTGTGGTAGGCTGACAGGTTTTTTTTTTCTGAAGTGAGATAAGGGCATAATAAACAGGAAGGCATATACACCACCTCTGTGTCGTTTTTAAATCAGTTGCATCAAACTTGCATTGGAATGGAAAGTATGCCGGTATATAGGACAATTATGAGTGGAGGGCAGCAGAAGAAAGCACAGGATAAAGGACATGCATATATTTGTTTTCATTTTATGATTTTTTTTTTCTCGTAACGCCTCGCATGGAGTGGAAATTGGACATCCTGTGACGCACGTAATACCGCTAAGTTTCCCAAATTCATCAGAACGGAAAATTAAATGTCAGATACGTACCATTGATTTTTTTTTGATTTATGATCCGAAATATTGATTTAAAGTGCTTTTGACCAAAATGCATTGTATTGCCTGATATTTACTACCAGTGTAATGTTAATGGGCTGGATTATGTTTACATGAGGTTGAGTGTTCTTGTGCTCTGATTATTTATAAATGTCGCATGATAATGATTGACACAGATCATTTCTACTTTGGATTACTATATAACAATGAAAAACATACTGATATTAATCTATGCCATGCTGTGACATAAGAACAGACAATGCAATGAGGCAAATTAAAACTTTAATGGTGATGTTAAACTGCTGTTCCTCAGGGAAGATGAATGATGTGTGTCACATAGTTACTTGTTTTATTTTTAATCGCCTTAATTTGCCATGAAATAGAAAAATTGCAATTTTTTTAAGACATCTATACTTTTATGGTGTATGGATACATTAAATTGATTTAAATCGACTGTTGAGACATTGTAAAATAAAATACATGTTTCAAAAGGGCATAAAAATTTATACGATCATGGTTATATTATGTAAATCAGTGTTATTGCTATGTAAATATTAAGTTCCCAACATCAATAATAAGAATTTTTGTTGAGCACCAAATCAGTATATTAGAACGATTTCTGAAGGATCATGTGACACTGAAGACTGGAGTAGTGATGCTGAATGTTCAGTTTTGCATCACAGGAATAAATTACATTTTAAAATATATTCAAAAAGGAAACCGATATTTTAAATTGTAATTACGTATTGCAACATTACTGGATTACTGGATCAAATAAAAGCAGATGTGTGAACATATAAGAGACTTTTTCCGCATCATAAAGGGTGGGATTCCTTGTATGGGCACTTCTCCCGGAAGAGCGTGCCCACACTTCAGCCAGAGCGAGTGCAAGAGCATGCCCATCAGTGTGCTTCATTGGGGTTACAGAAGTTGTTGTGATCTGAGTCTGGGTCAAATATATATAGCCGGATCTGTTAATTTTTTTATTATTTTTTATTTTTTTTACCAGTTAATTTAAGTCAATAAAGTGTTTGTTGCTGTTTTATTTATGTTGATGTCACAGCTTGCCGGTGATTGCAGTGCAAAAGCTGCACATACCCGTGACCTTTAGCTCTGTCCACATTACGCCTCCAGGAGCTTGAATGTATTTGGATAGAAGCTGTACAGCTGTATCTCTTTTTTTTTTTAAATCTGATAAAACTACATACTCTTCGGAGATGAGAAGGATGCAGTACTACATTATAAGTATAAGAGATTGCTACAAACTGTGTGTTATGTCCGCTTTAAGTGGCCGATTTTACTCAAATTCCCCTCTACTGTATATACTGTTTGCAGGCTAAATAATGGCATTTTTTTATTCATGCCAAATGAAAAGGGTCAGAAAGGTATGCTATGTCAAAACAATATGCTACTCTGTCTGTTAATTCATGAGTCAAGATTCTTGCTTCATTCTCCCCCGTACAATGACAGTTAACAGGAATAGATGCGTAACAGATCAACTACTGTCTTCATAATCTCTTACATCAACATTCCTCTTAATGTAATTTAATCTATGAAAACAACATATTTGTACTTATTCCTCATTACCTGTGACTGGCTGACCCAAATATTGAGTTACTTTTGTGTCTTTTTTATTCAGACATACTGTGTTTGAGAGCAAAACTAATTAATTTGGAACTAAGTGTTGACTCTTTAATTACAAAAATAATGGCATTGATAACAAAATGTATTTGTATTTCAAATAATCTTTCTCTTTCCTTTATGCAGTTCCCACACTTTTTATAATGCACCCGTAGATTTTGGTCTCTGCCTTTGATGTCATTTTTCCGGGTCTCAAATGTTTGCTTTGCTTGAGTTGAAATTAAGCTGAAACTATTGCACAAAGCGAGTGACTAGAAACAGGTATGGGTGTGTACTGAAAGGTGCATGAACTTCATAAACGAAAGAGAATGTTTATGCAATGCAATGGGTTTTGTTATCAGTTACTTTATATTTGTAATTAAAGAAAAAAAAACTTGGCAAAACTTTATATTTGTAATCATTTTGTTTTCTTTGTTAATTTCCATAGGCCAAGTTGCTGAACCTAAATGGTCTTTTAGTTTTATGTTGGTAATTATATTTACATTCAAAACATTATAGTATAATTTAAATAATCTTGTTATATTAGATTGATTTGTAACTCTTAAAAAATATTTGGACCAACTTTTAACACTTTAACCCTTAAAATCACAAATGAGATTGAAGCACTTTAGTTTGGGGAACAATTTACTAGTATAATGTCTGTTTATCAGTTCTTATAAAGCACATATTATGGTCACACTTTATTTTAGGGTCCAATTCTCACTATTAACTAACCATTAGCTATGACTTTTGCCTCAATTAACTCCTTATTTGGTGCTTATTAATAGTTTATAAGGTAGTTGTTAAGTTTAGGGTATTGGGTAGGATTATGGATGTCATGTATTATATGTACTTTATAAGCACTAATAAACAGCCAATATGTTAATAATAGACATGCTAATAAGCAACTACTTATTAGTGTGAATTGGACTCTATACTAAAGTGTTACCCATATTCTGTATGACCATATTTTAGACCTGTTAATCTTACCCAATACCTAAACTTACAACTACCTAACTACTAATAAGCAGCAAGAAGTTTATTAAGGCAATAGTCATAATTAAAAGTTGATGTGAGAACTGGTCCCCAAGCTAAAGTGTGACCATAATATCTTGATCATTCTCCTAGACAGCAGTGAGATTCAAATGAGATCATAAAATTATTCTTACACCAAATTAGCTGGTGTAAAAGCACATTAAGAATGCATGTTAATAGAGTATTGTAACTTAACAATTGTCTCATTTGTGTCTTTTTGTCTATCCTAAGGAATTTTAGGTAAAACAGTTGTTGCATAACTCAAGTCTCCTACACTTTGAAATAGCCTAAGAGCCCGATGAATAATAACATTTTTTTTAGGATTTGTCTCTGGGGTCAACAAGGACTCATTTTTGCAGAGCAAACAAGAATAAACTAAAAGTAGCTGCAATAGTGTCTGTCTGCATAAATATTCCTGACCAAACTATTTATCTTCCAGGAATTCATTATTACGTCATACCCACATCTGCTAGTAAAAGCAAGTTAGACAAGAGTGTCTTCTATGTTTTAATTGACTGACTACACTTCCTTTATAATATTTCTTAAACAGTTCACATCACTGCTTTGCTTTTGGCCATTTAGTGTAAGCACAGCTTTAAAGCAAATTAGCATATTATAATTTAAGAGCTGTTGGAGCCGTATTTCCTAATACTGTTTGACGACTTTGTATATTTTTGTTATAAGGAAGTACATGCGCCCACCACGCTAGCACAAGGTCAGACACTGTCTGTGGAAACACAGGGAGTCAAAGATTCAATGACTTTCTGTTTCTATTAGGCCTTCAGTGTTTCAACTAGGCTTGACTGCCATGTCATGACAATCTGGGGAGGTTTTATAACACTAATCCATAAAATATGTCATAATGCAGTTAGAATACAAAGGTTAAGGACAGATTACACTCCCAGTGTAATTGAGAGCTGTGAATAAAAAAAGCTTCAAAACAAAAACACAAATTACTGTCTCCCTCAGGACATTAAAACGATCTGTCTATCTATACATCTGTCTGTCTGTCTGTCTGTCTGTCTGTCTGTCTGTCTATCTATCTATCTATCTATCTATCTATCTATCTATCTATCTATCTATCTGTATATTTCTTTTTAATTAAAAAAATCTCTCTCTCTCTCTCTCTCTCTCTCTATCTATCTATCTTTCTCTCTATCTATCAATAAACTCCTAATTATACTTTAGGTTATATAGGTTAAATTTAGGGTTGGGCAGGATTAGGGGATAGGACATAGTAAAGTACTACTAGTAATGTGTATATGTATATATAATAGGTTGGGGGTGGAGACTAGTACAAACACCTGAGGCCTCTGCCTATTTAAGAGCCGCTGATGTCACTTCAACGGTGGTTTGCCCTGGGAACTATGTTTTTTGTTTGATTCTTGGTTTTGGTTTTCCTCATTCTCTTTAGTTTAAGGATGGTGAGTGATTGCTTGTTTAGGTACCACTGATTACATAGAAATCATAGGTAAGACCTGACCCAGAAGACTTTTAGCATGTTTGATTTCTTCCTCAAGTTTTTCACAGCTGGATTTGGGGATCCCCTGCCATTCCTCCTTGCAGATCCTCTCCAGTTCTGTTAGGTTGGATGGTAAACGTTGGTGGACAGCCATTTTCAGGTCTCTCCAAAGATGCTCAATTGGGTCAGGGCTCCGGCTGGGCCATTCAAGAACTGTCACAGAGTTGTTGTGAAGCCACTCCTTTGTTATTTTAGCTGTGTACTTAGGGTCATTGTCTTGTTGGAAGGTGAACCCTCAGCCCAGTCGGAGGTCCTGAGCACTCTCTCAGAAATATGACTCTTCTCTCTAGATATATGGCAAATAGTCTTAGTGTTTATATTTGACTAACTGGGGCCCAGGTCAGGAAGCAGACAGACTTTCTAAACCGACTGTCTGCTAGCTGCCTCACGTCACAGAGGTCAGATAATTCTCAGCACATAGAGACTCTTTCACCTAGATATCACACTATAGAGACTGTGTCTGTTCCCCGAACTAGAAAATACAAAAAAAAAAATTAACAAATGATAAAGCTTGGCTTATTGAATATCAGATCCCTTTCTACAAAAACACTTTTTGTAAATAATATGATCACTGATCATAATATAGACGTGCTCTGTTTGACAGAAACCTGGTCAAAACCTGATGATGACATTATTTTGAATGAGTCCACCCCCCAAGATTATTGTTATAAACATGAGCCGAGTCTAAAAGGCAAAGGGGGAGGAGTTGCTTCAATTTATAACAACGTTTTCAGGATTTCTCAGAGGGAAGGCTTCAAGTATAACTCGTTTGAAGTAAGGGTGCTACATATAACATTATCCAGAGAAACAAATGTTAATGATAAATCCCCTGTTATGTTTGTACTGGCTACTGTATACAGGCCACCAGGGCACCAAACAGACTTTATTAAAGAGTTTGTTGATTTTACATCCGAGTTAGTTCTGCCTGCAGATAAAGTTTTAATAGTTGGTGATTTTAATATCCATGTTGATAATGAAAAAGATGCATTGGAATCAGCATTTACAGACATTCAGAACTCTATTGGGGTTAGACAACACCTTTCAGGACCTACTCATTGTCAAAATCATACTCTAGATTTAATACTGTCACATGGAATTGATGTTGATAGTGTTGAAATTATGCAGCCAAGTGATGATATCTCAGATCATTATTTAGTTCTGTGTAAACTTCATATAGCCAAAATTGTAAATTCTACTTCTTGTTACAAGTATTGAAGAACTATCACTTCTACCACAAAAGACTGCTTTTTAAGTTATCTTCCCGATGTATCCAAATTCCTTAGCATATCCAAAACTTCAGAACAACTTGATGATGCAACAGAAACTATGGACTCTCTCTTTTCTAGCACTTTAAATATAGTTACTCCTTTACGCTTCAGGAAGGTTAAGGAAAACAGTTTGACACCATGGTATAATGAGCATACTCGCACCCTAAAGGGATCAGCCCGAAAAATGGAGCGCAGCTGGAGGAAAACAAAACTAGAGGTATTTCGTATTGCTTTGCGTGAAAGTAACCTATCCTACAGAAAAGCATTAAAAACTGCTAGATCTGATTACTTTTCTTCTCTTTTAGAAGAAAACAAACATAACCCTAGGTATTTATTCAATACAGTGGCTAAATTAACGAAAAATAAAGCCTCAACAAGTGTTGACATTTCCCAACACCACAGCAGTAATGACTTTATGAACTACTTTACTTCTAAAATCGATACTATTAGAGATAAAATTCCAACCATTCAGCCGTCAGCTACAGTATCACATCAGACAGTGCACTATAGACCCCCTGAGGAACAGTTCCACTCATTCTCTACTATAGGAGAGGAAGAATTGTAGAAACTTGTTAAATCATCTAAACCAACAACATGTACGTTAGACCCTATACCATCTAAGCTCCTAAAAGAGGTGCTTCAGGAAGTCATAGATCCTCTTCTGACTATTATTAATCTCCCCAAAACCTTCAAACTGGCTGTTATTAAGCCTCTCATCAAAAAACCACAACTTGACCCCAAAGAACTAGTTAATTATAGACCAATCTCGAATCTCCCTTTTCTGTCCAAGATACTAGAAACGGTGGTATCCTCACAATTATATTCCTTCTTAGAGAAAAATGGTATATGTGAGGATTTCCAGTCAGGATTTAGACCGTATCATAGTACTGAGACTGCTCTCCTTAGAGTTACAAATGATCTGCTCTTATCATCTGATCATGGGTGTATCTCTCTATTAGTTTTATTGGATCTTAGTGCTACGTTTGACACAATTGACCACAACATTCTTTTGCATAGACTAGAACACTTTGTTGGCATTAATGGAAGTGCATTAGCATGGTTTAAATCGTACTTATATGACCGCCATCAGTTCGTAGCAGTGAATGAAGATGTATCATCTCGATCACAAGTGCAGTATGGAGTACCTCAAGGCTCAATTTCATGTAATCCAATTATCTGTTTCCTGTGGTCTTGTCCTGGTGGTCCTCTGAGACAAGGTCTTTACAGGGGCTCTAGTTGTCCTGGTCTTTCAGGGCAGTAGAGGTCCTTTCTAGGTGCTGGTCCACCATCTGGGCTGGATACGTACTGGATCCGGGTGACTGTAGTGACCCTCTGATCTGGATACAGACTGGATCTGGTGGCCACGGTGACCTCGGAACAAGAGAGAAACAGACAAATATTAGCATAGATGCCATTCTTTTAATGATGTAGCAAGTACATAGGGTGGTATGGGAAGTGTTCCCGGTTCTGGTTTACCTAATTAATGCAGATTTAAACTGCAAGAGTGTGTCTGCCTCCCGAACAATGTTAGGGTAGGTTATTCCAGAGTTTAGGCGCCAAATAGGAAAATGATCTGCCATCCGAGGTTGATTTTGATATTCTAGGTATTATTAAATTTCCTGAGTTTTGAGAACGTAGTGGACGTAATTTGGATATATGTTTGATATGGAAAAATGCAGTTTTACAAATGCTAGAAGTATTGCTTTCTAAGGAAATATTTCTATAACACACCTAGGTTTCTAACTGATGACGAAGAACTGACAGAGCAAACATCAAGTCATTGTATTCTAGGTTATTACTAGGTTTTTAGGTCCTATAATTAATATCCGTTTTTTTTTTTTTTTTCAGAATTTAGCAGTAAAAAATTACTCATCATCCAGTTTTTTTTATTTTTTATTTTTTTATCGACTATGCATTATGTTTTTGAAATTAGTATGTTTCACCGGGCTGCAGAGAAATATAGAGCTGAGTATCATCAGCATAACAACATAATGTTGTAACAGAGTCCAGTTTCCACCTCTGAAGGATCAGTGTTTTGCAAGAACCATAAATAAAGAGATAGACTGATGTTCATGCCTGTTAAAGGAGTGCTCACCATTAAACCCAAATATAGCAATCATTTGGTCTAGATAAATCTTTCTTTTATGTACTCTTGAAAGAATATCCGCCCAGTATCTTTGGAGTTTGCTGAATCAGTGTATCTTCTGAAACATTATTGCATTCAGGTGATACCTCTGGAAAAAAAAAATCATGCAATTTAGTTTTACATTTAGTTCATCATTAACTAATCACTTATGAATGACTTACAACTGAACATTATTATAAAGTGTTACCTTGTAGGGTGGATGTGTTTGCCTCAAACTCCTAACTAATTAATTAGTTAGTAAGGAAGTTGTTTAAGGATGTAGAAAATGGTAATACACAATATGTGCTTTTATTAATAATAGGCATGCTAATGAGCAACTAGTTAATAGTGAGAATTGCTTCCTATACTAAAGTGTTAATTAAATTAATAACAATAATGAACAAATGGTTCAATGCTACAGTTAAATGGAATATAGAAAAATAAAACTACCCATATGTACGGCTGCTTTCTTGAAGCTACAGACACAGGTTGCTCAGATCCTTCGTAAATAAACCTTTCAGTATAAAGTGTCAAAATATAGAATGAGGATTTGCAAGCAAACAAGAAATTGTCAAGGATATTTTTTTAATAATGTGTGTAATTAATGCAAATGTGTTTCAGAGGTTTCATAGAGATGAACAGTAACAAGAAGCTTGTGGACACCATAGGTGTAAATACAAACCATTTACATTTTGGTAATAAATTTCAAACAAAAATGAAATAACATAATTCAAATACAATCATCAACGATTTAAAAATAGATTTTAAGTGATTTATAAAATATTTAAATATACAGTAACTAAACCACACTCACACTGATGAACAAACAGAAGCTCTACTGAACTTCACTGACAATCATATTTTTGCTTAACAAAACATTCACAAATTAGCCTTGTCTGGATACCACTCCTGACACTGATGTTGAAAGAAGGTGTTTGTTCAATCAGATGCAGCTACAGTATGTGTGTGTAAAACCTTTGTGTGTTAATCTTTATAAGATAAAGAGAGGGTTTTCCCCTTGGGCCAGATACCAGCAACAGCTAGGATGTATATGCATCCTAGCATGAGTTCTGTTGATAAATGAAGAGTTTGGACTTGTCCTCATCAATTTTCACCTCGTTACAATTAAACGCTACTTTTATTGTTGCTTCTTTACAAAGCTCCACATCATATTTAACAAATATCTCAGCAACTCTATTTTCTATGATTTCATTTTTCAAGGGTCCGTTAGTATGGTCCGTTGGTGGTATCTGATGCAGCCTGAAGGAGTTCTTGTCACAAGATCCTGTTGTGAAGACACTGCCAACGATCACATATTTCTGAGTTCTAGGTGAAGTGAAGTTTGTGTTCGTTCCTGTAAAGCAAAATAGAGGGCCTCATTGTTAGGTTATGGTTATTAGAGTTAGCTCTCTTATGCAAATGCATATGAAAATATAAGAAAATATGTATATGGTATATGGGAAACATTAATGTGAAACACTCACCTGTGAAATTGACAGTCCAGAGTTGCTTCCCTGGGCAATCCTGTAGAAAACAAATAGTAAATAAAACTTGACTGAATTGAACTGATCGCACTGAAGTTGCATTATCTGGCGACATTTGAAATATGTTTTTACTATTTTTGTTTACATCATAATGTTAAGTCGGTCCAAAACAGCATTACACCCTGACGTTAATTATAAAGACAAGATAAATTTTTTCAAATATCTTCTTTTTTGTTCCACAGCAGGTATGATTTGGAGCGACATGAGGGTAAATAAATGCCGAAAGGTTTTCGGGTTTGGTTGAACTGGTCTTTTTAATTGAGATATCACAGCAGCAGCCCAATAAGAACAACTACAGGTATTTATAATACCCGATAATTCAGTTTGCATACTTAATGAACACTGCTGTTAGTTTGGAATGACAGCATGGAAACCCCAGATTTTATTAATTATTTCAGTCTCCCTACCTGAAACAGCTTCATCCAGATGACACCTCCAGTCAGAGCCAGCACGAAGACCGCCAGTACACCCACAAGGACCTGGAGGAGAGTGAAGGAGCAGACCCGATGTCTGAGCTGGTGGCTGCTCACAGCAGGCCTCAGAGACTCCTTAGAGGCTTCCACATCACAGATGAAGGGAGCAGTTGCCATGCTGAGTGGATGAGTGAGCAAGGTGCTGAATGAGCATCTCCCTGTAGTCCTGGCCTCTTTTATGACAAGGATCTGCCCACTCAAGAGAGTTCCCTTACTGAAACTAGACAAATGGCAGCATGCTGCTATGGCAAGCTTCCAATGTGTCGGGACAACACAGAGAGAGGGAGCTGGGATTACCCACACACCCACGCACATGCTTGCAGGCATATGCAAGAACAATCAGGAACTCCGTGCTGGCGCTCGAATCTCTCTCCAGCACAGAAGAGAAACTCTTTTACATCCTTTTTACATCCAATAAAGCATTTTATGGCACTATAAATAAATAAAGCGATCCAGAAGTTCACCTTTAGACCTGTGCATCTTCACAAACCTGGCTGCAGGTTTAAACTGTGAGATTTTACAATGAAAATGATGCAAAGCTGAGTGGCCCCAAAAATATTTGCTCACTTAAAAACATACAGTATGGAGACGATAATATTAAATTATGTGGTGCCTGCAAAATCTTTTCTTAGAGCTTCATTTTTCTAAAGCATTTCAAGGTCAATGACTTGAGGCCCTTTTTTGTTTGTTGGTTTGTTTGTAGTGCTCTAAAATACAATAAACATGAAATTCATATATACAACGACATGAGTAAACCGCTTCTGTATTAAACATGTTATAAATTTTTTAATAAAACTCTTGTTTGATATTTTAAAAATGTGTATAATAAACATAACTTAAATGAATTTTGCAAAGTTGAAGATGCTGTAAATGTAATCAACATAAGTTGAGCAGTTCGGTTCATTCTGAAGAGACATGATCGCTTTATATGATGAACAGATTTCATTTTTTGTTTTAAAATTTTATTTGCTTATAAACATTGATCAACAGACATACATAAAGCACATTAAATATGGTAAATGTAAGCTCATGTGCTTGCTTGACACTTTTTTTTTTTTTTTGTAATATTAGAGGTTTTAGATGGAAGAACAGAAACCCGTCAGGTTTCTTTAAAAAGCAACATGTCTTATGTGTTTAGAATAACATGAGGGTAATTCATGACAGAATTGTAATTTTGGGGTGAAGTATCCCTTTAAGTGTCCGAAAACCTTTTGGGGCCACTGTATGTTCAGGATAAATAGTTGGCCAAATAACAAAACAAGATGCAAAACTGCATTACATTTTCTCACCCATCCATCCATTCTCCAAAGTCCTCACAGCGTATATGGTTTCTTAGTTCCCATAAATTGTGGTATTACTATATGACATTTGCAAAGCAAAGCAACAACAAAAGAAAAATCCAGATCTAGTGCTATAGGGTGGTCTACTTACCCCACCAAATGAATCAAGGATGGACATAGAAGCATTATTGATCCCAGCATGGCTTAATGCTATTCATTCAACTGTTTACTACATCAAACACCTTGTGGATGTACTGCACTATATTTAAGTTTACTGGAAGGACGGAAAAGTTATTGGGCCTAAATCATCACATTCCGATCTCTAAAGTCACTGCAGCATGGCAATCAGATCATGTGAAACTGCCTGAAATAAAACGTGCAATGCATTCATGTGATCAAAATTACAGAAAGAGACTTCATTCAACTTTGTATAGTTTCTAGTCAAGCCGTAGTAACCACAGAGCTTGTGCCTTCCCATAAAATGGACAGACATCACGAGGAAGTACAAGAAAAGGGAAGCTATCAAAAAAGCAAATACAAAAAAATAAGAAGATCTCCAGTAATGGTTGAGTTTTCCAGGTTGATTTTGCAAGTCAGCATAAATAAATAATTTTATATAAAAAAAAAACTGTGTTTGTGTATGTGTGTGTGTGTGTGTGCTCTTGTTTATGTGACATATCAGGACACAACTCTGTATAATGACATGGGTATGACACAGGTGTTACAAGGAGAGGGTTACTTATGAGGACATAACCCATGTCCCCGTTTCTCAAAACACTTATAAATCATACAGAATGAGTTTTTTTGAGAAAGTAAAAATGCACAAAGTTTCCTGTGAGGGTTAGGTGTAGGGTTGGTGAATGGCGATAGAATATACAGTTTCTACAGTATAAAAACCATTACGCCTATGGGATGTCCCCACTTTTCACAAAAACAAACGTGTGTGTGTGGGTGTTTCTGTCTTCAGAATACATTGAATGTGCTAGTCTGTGAACTGTGTGTGTTCACTTTACAACTTGTTGCAAGTTAATATTTATAGCATTTACAGTTTACTGGCACAGAAAGAGGTGTGGGCGAAGAGGCCAGGGAGAAAGAGTGAGTTACAAAGAGAAAGAAAGCAGTAGAATAATAATGAGTGGGGGAATTCTCTTTGATTGTTGCATCACACTTTAGTGAAACCTTTTTTTAACAGCCGGAGAGTTGTTTCATCATCACTGACTATTTCCTCATTAGCCAGAGAGCCCAAAGCCATTGAACCCGCCCAGAGAAACACACACCCACGCGCTCATTCACGTTCATGTATCTCTTCCTCCACACATTACCTACAGTACAAACATCACCTCCATTCATTCCTATCCAAACACATTACAAGGAGAGAATTAAAACCAATTCATTTATCTGAATGTTTTCTTCAATGTTTGTTTAACTTCGAACAAAAATAAATTTCCCTACACTAAAACAACATCAACCGTGCTGTAAGCGAGTTAAATAATGAGGAAGGTTGAGAGGTAAACAAAAACAATTTCCCCTTACTGCCGCAGGCAATATTATGTGTTAATATTGATTTCATATTCACCACAAGCATGTTAAGGTCAGGAATGTTGTTTTCCAGCTATTAATGTACTATTTAAAGTTTATCCTATATAATTAACTACCTTTTTCTTGATTATTGACCTTGTAAAATTTCCTGATATTTCAAGAGGGTCCACAGGGGTCCTCGCCAAGTCGCATTATATGATTTTCATTTAAGCACACAAACGTTTTTCCAAATATTAAAACACTGACTTCATTATGATATCATGGCAGTCGTATCACCCTTACATTTTTCACTTTATGTCACTGAAAAAAAAAAATCAACAATTCATTCCTGTCATGTTTGTAAATCAGAAAAAGAAGATAAGGCTTACTACTTTCTGGTTTCAAATGTGAATGACAAAGAGAAAGAGAGAGCTGATATGCCATGGTGTGTGCATAGTTTCAGTAAATCTTTCCTTGAACAGCCAAAAAACAAGCTATACAAGAGCTGAGGTATGAGGAGAATCACATGAACATATGCCTGATTTTCACAGATTTCCCTGGAATTCTCTTAAATTAAAAAACGAAGAGATGAACCTGAAGGTTTAGTATCAGTAATTGGTGATACCAAATTTTCATTTATTACCTCTATAAAGAGTTACATTGCTGATATCATTATGTTTCTATTAAACAGATTTGTGTGAGAGTTTCAAGGATTCATTGTTATTGCAGTTGTTAATGATTATATTTAAAAGCTGTCTTCACAGAAACTGCATTTTTTTGGTAAATGGTTGCAGGGATATTACAGCTGGGAAAAGGTAAACTACGGCACATTTCTGCAATAAAATTATGTATATCTAGTAAACCTTAAGTGTTTTTTAATTAAGGTAAATGTATAACATCATACTTTGTGTTATATTACCTTGGCATTAAATTACAAGCAAATAAATACATAAAATACTACTTTCCACACATTCCTCTTTTGGGAAGTTGTGGTAATCTTTTTCTGTTGAAGTAAATGAGAAGACAAAACAATTTCTCACATGTACTTTTATAGAAGTTTACTCTGCTAAAATTCACTTCCACTTTTCAAAGCAAGAAATGTGAAAAGCATTCATGCAGTGCGTCAAATGTATAACATTATGCATATTAATAGTTTCACTTTGTTGATCACATGCTGAATTGTAATTAAAGAGAAGATCTGTCATTCAGTCATTGTCACTACCTTCACCCTCCTGTGCCCTTTCACATGTCCTTTTGAAAACTGTTTTGGGAAAAACAGCATTGAACACCTCCCACCACTTCTATAGCAGCTGATGATTTCACCACATTCTTCACAGGCAAAAGTAAAACAATCAGTAGTCAGTTTCTCAGCCCCCCACACAGGCCCTCAATCCAAACACGCCCCCATATTTTCCTTCTGTCCCCTCACTGAGTCACAAGTATCAAAACTCCTTCTCTCCAACCATCCTACAACATGCCCTCTAGACCTAATCCCCTCACACTTTCTCCAAGCAATCCCTCCTACACTCTTACTAGCACTCACACACAACATCAACACATCTCTCCTCCCTGGCACCTTCCCCACTGCATTCAAGCAGGCTTGTGTAACCCCACTGTTTAAAAAAACCTACATTAAACACTTCACTTACAGATAGCTACAGACCTGTCTCTCTCCTTCCATTCATAGCGAAAGCCCTCGAATGAATTGTTTTCGACCAGATATCATTGTTTCTTTCACAGAACAACAGACTCGATGCTAACCAGTCAGGTTTCAGGAGTAGCCATTCAACAGAGACTGCACTTCTCTCAGTCACGGAAGCCATGCAGATTGCAAAAGCTCATCCAAATCATTAGTTCTTATTCTGCTGGATCTATCTGCTGCTTTACACACTGACATTCATCAGATCTTCCTGTCTGCCCTCTCATCACTGGGCATCACAGGGTTTCCACTTCACAGGTTTGAATCCTATCTCACTGCTATGTCTTTCAGGGTGGCCTGGGGAGGGGAGGTATCCAAAGCACATCAAATGGTCACTGGGGTTCCTCAGGGATTGGTTATGGACCCGTCCTCTTCTCCATATGCACTACATCACTGGGACCCATCACACAGGCACATGGCTTCTCCTAACATTGCTATGCTGATGCTAAGCCCTTGTCATTTCTATGCTGGACTACTGCAGTGCTCATCATGTACAATCAAACCTCTACAAATGATTCAGAATGCAGCAGCACAACTGGTCTTCAACGAGCCAAAAAGATCAACTAGTGAGCAATGTCTTGTTCAGGGTACTATCACAGAGAGGCTCAAAATTACTTTCCAGAACATTCTCGTTCACCATTCCTGGCTGGTGGATACATCTTCCCACCCCATACGGAATGCTGTATCCCTGACAATTTTCAAGCAACAGCTGAAAACTCTTCTCTTTCACCGCTACTTGACTTCATCCTAAATGTAAAAAATATATATATATAAAAATAATAATAATATATTTTATTCCTTACCTTTCTAGCTTGTACTTATTTGAACAAATGCCTGAAACCTGGGACTATGAGCACTTCCTGTGTCTGTTTGCCTCTTTAATAATAATTGCTTGATGTATTCCCTGATTGTAAGTTGATAAAAACATCTCCAAAATGAATAAATGCAAATGTAAATGTAAATAATTATCTGTATGGCTCAGTTACTCATATAATACATACATTTCCTTGAAATTAGTTTATTTATTTTTTTAAATTGAAAAAAAAACATTTCAAGATTAAAATACCATACATATTATTCTTCAATAGCCTGAAAATGTTTGAAACAAAAAGAAATTCCGCTATCATTCCTAGTGATGAGCATTTTTCATAAATATTGTATTTGAATATTTGGGCTCATAAAAAAATAATAAAAAAAAAAGATTATTTGTTTATTTAAATGAGAATGACAATATTTTGAATAATACAAAAATAATAAAACCTCTTCAAAATGTGTGTAAACAGAGAAAGAGAGAGAGAGAGAACAAAATAATTCAAGCAGAGCAAATGGAAATAATGAAGCAGACCATACCAATTACAAAACAGAATCACATACACTCAAGTCAGCCTATATTTATCATGCTTATATTAATTCACATGTTAATGTTGAGGAAAACAATCATATCCACATGCTCGGGTTAAAGTTGCTTCCTTAGTCTGTTAACAATAAGAGCACATGCACAAAGATAACGGTGAGCTAATCAAAGTTTCTTACAGCGCTTTGTGTTTTCTGTTCTTTAACCAATCTCCCTTGAGGAAACTTAATGATGTTCCTTAATGTAAGTTAGGGAGCAGTGAGCAGAGTGTATAAAGCAGCTGCTTACCTCTCTCCAGTCTCAGCCGTTCCAGCATCTTCCAATTGTGTCATAAAGAATTATGTCAGGCACACCGGACCTCCAGCTTTTTCCTTCAGATGATGAACTTTTCTTTTGTCCCGAGACTCCAACAGTCGCAACTCGCATATCATTTGACAACACGCATCAAAACAAAGAGACTCCCTCCGAGCGACCCAGCCGAAAATTCTAGCACTTATAAAAGCCACGCTCCAGAAGACTACTCTGCCCTACAATTTCAAGATCACCACTGGTAACTGCGCCTCATCCATCTCTTCATTCAAAAATGGTCCATCAAGAGCCTAAGACAAGCCCTCTCAAACTCCAGTCTTAATTTATCCCGCAGATCATCAAAAGCTTAACTCTATAATCTACTTATTAACTCCAATAACTGCTCCAGCATCCAAACAAACACCATAACTTCTCCAAAAAGAAGACCCAGTTCCCATCCATTCCGGTTTCTCCAACGCAATCATCTATAGTGCCCTAATCCAGAGACCAAAGAGCAACCTGGCCACCTGAGCACACTGACAAAATCAAACTACAGAATCAACTGCACTTGAGCTATACCCCATAATAGTATTAGCCTATCTATGGGGCTCCGAATGGTCAACAAAAAACATTTTTCACTGTGATAATTCTGCCATTGTATCAACAAAGTGCTCCAAAAATCATGCCTTTTCTTAAATGTCTAATTTAGATCTCTGCCGGTCACCAATTTGGCATTAAAGCTGAACATATTCCTGGTCATCAAAATGAAATTGCTGAAGCGTTATCTAATTTTCTTTTTCAGAAATTCACTTTGGATGTCAGTGGTGTCATGTGGAGGTTAGGGATGAACTCATGCGCAGACAGGATGCACAAGGACTAGTGCAAGGACAGATAAACAAGACTAGGTAGACACAATAAACAAAGACTCTTAACACAAGAACACTAACTACAGATAAACAATCACAGGACTCACAACGTCTTCTAAGTGCAACAATGAGTAACAGTATATCACAAAGAACCGCACAAGACAGAACACTAGGGGATATAAATAGGAAGACTAATGAAGACACAACAGGTGGCACAGGTAAGGCAAGAAGTCTTAGGAGGACGGGACGAAGGCTGACGACGAGGGGTCCGGGCAGGTCTGGGTGGTGTAGAGTGGGGAGTGGTCTCTGGACAACATCTGTGGACATGACAGGAGTAATCACTGGACACTTGACAACATCTGTGGAGACAGAAACTGGCTCTGGAACCGCGCTCACTGCGGCTGGCTCTGGAACCGCGCTCACTGCGGCTGGCTCTGGAACCGCGCTCACTGCGGCTGGCTCTGGAACCGCGCTCACTGCGGCTGGCTCTGGAACCGCGCTCACTGCGGCTGGCTCGGGATCTCTGGGAACAAGACAGGACTGGCAGGGACTTCTAGGATCTTGACTAGGCGTGACAAATAATCTGACAAGGTCCTGGCAGCAATGACTACAGGCATCTCTTGACGAGCCGAAACAGACTGCAACACTGCTTCAGCTGCAGTGTCGGCCGCGGCTCTCTCCTCAGCACTCACGACTGCTGCCTCTGACGCAGTTCTTTCTGTAGCCGGTTCAGGATCAGCACTCACTGCTGCTGGTTCGGGATCAGTGCTCACCGCTGCTGCAGGTTGGAGAGGCATCGCGGACTCAGGAGGAGACAGAGACGCAGGAACGGAAGACCCCTTCTTCCTCCTCTTTCTCCTTGGCCGCGGTGCAGAGGTCACAGCTGGGTCTGAGACTGGTTGGGGAAGTTTGGTCTCAGGCAGGGCTGATTCTGACGCAGAGGATTCCAAGGCCGATTCCCACGAGAACCATCTCTCTCACTTCTTGGGGAGACTGATGGGTGTGGGAGTTGCCAGAGGATTCGGGGAGGGATGAGCCTGATCCCCCAGTGTTGCAACGGCAAGGATACAACCCTCTGGGATCACTGGCAGCTGGGTAGAAGGTGGGGATCTCGAGGGGGAAACCTGCGGCTCCTCCTGGTAGAAACTCTCCCATAGCCGGGCATAATTCCGTAGGATCCACTCACCCTCGGACGAGACTGGGAGGGTGACACTCCTCTTGTCAGTGGGGGATGGCAACCAGCATTGCCTACGGAACTCCAACTGTCGCTGAAGTTCAGAGGGCATCCTGTCTGCTGAGTTCCTTGTTTGGCGGTTCATTCTGTCACGTGGAGGTTAGGGATGAACTCAGGCGCAGACAGGATGCACAAAACACAGGATTTATTATCAACAAAAAGGGGAAAACAAAACTCACGAGGGGGAAAAACAATGACTAGGGCAAGGATAGATAATCTAGCAAGACTAGGTAGACACGATAAACAAAGACTCTTAACACAAGAACACTAACTACAGATAAACAATCACAGGACTCACATCTTCTTCTTCTAAGTGCAACAATGAGTAACAGTATATCACAATGAACCACACAAGACAAAGAACACTAGGGGATATAAATAGGAAGACTAATGAAGACACAACAGGTGGCACAGGTAAGGCAATAATGAACAAACTAGGATAACAAGGGGGCGGGGCAAGGGAAACGAGACAACACAAGCATATGGCCCAAAGACAAGGCCATGTGCTTGTACACAAATGGGCCTGTCATGATCCTGCCTCAAGATTAGAGGAAAGTCAGGACATGAAGGCAGAATCCCTTCAGGACCAGGGCACACTGCCCCATCCGTGACATTTGGGGGCCCATTGTTATTTTATTCATAGGGCTCTATGGCACAGATGTGAAGTGGGATGTACTGTACTCCAGCAATGCACTCACCTCAAGTCCTGAGATACTGCAGAAGTAATTTCAGAAACTGATTCAGTGGCAAGATCCACACTAATTACAATTCCAAAGAGTGGCTCTTTCACCACCATCCTTTACATAGCTTAAATTGTACTCCTTTTGGGGGGTATTTTTACCATTATTCTTTAAGTGATTGGGTATCCCGTATTTTTAAATCTCGATCTCACTTAACTCAACTTGCTGTTCCAAATTTATTCTGCACTTTTGGGAAGTATATCAGAGCTTGAGTTGACGCTGCTTCATTGAGCCCCTCATCAGTGGACAGCAAGCCAAATAAGTTTACACACAATTTCCTTAAGATTTTTGTTTTTTTAGAAAACACAAATAACACATTACCACAAAGGAGAGAAAACCTATTAAATAAACCACTGCCCTCCCTGATCTTCCCCCCTAAAAATAAATAGAAGTAGAATTGTAAATTAAATTGAAAGTGAAGTGACATACAGCCAAGTATGGTGACCCATACTCAAAATTCATGCTCTGCATTTAACCCATACAGAGTGCACACACACAAAGCAGTGAACACACACACACACACACACACAGAGCAGTGGGCAGCCATTTATGCTGCGGCACCTGGGGAGTAGTTGGGGGTTCGGTGCCTTGCTCAAGGGCATCTCAGTTGTGGTATTGAAGGTGGAGAGACTGCTGTACATTCACACCCCACCTACAGTTCCTGTCAGCCTGACACTCGAACTCACAACCTTTGGATTAAGAGTCCAAATCTCTAACCTTTAGGCCACAACCTCCCCCTTATTTATTGGTAATAATATTAACAACAGAAGGACATCTATAGATTAAATTACCAAAATCTTTGAGACTATGGAAATCCAGTTCTTCAAAATAGATGGAGTAGCAGGCTTTACGTGATTATTCCATGCAGAAGATAGTTCCATATATAGTATTTCCAAAAAGGAATGAATCCAGTGCTTAACAGAAAGGTCATGAGGGGGTTTCCAGCTTGATCTATTATTTCTTTGCCACAGTCAAAGCTGCTAGCCAAAGTTTTCATTCTTTTGTCACTTAAAATGGAACATTTTCATTCAACAATAAAATAACAGGATCTTTGGGAAAATTAATCTTGATAACATTGTTTATAACATCAAGCACAATGTCTCACATTTTTTGCACACCTGGACAGTCCCATATCAAATGAATCAAAGTGTTAAGGCAACCTGGTCCACAAAATATGCAATATGGATGGGGTGATATACACATACCAGAATGTATAAGTGTGGTTAAATATGCTTTCTAAATGATTTTGCAAGGAATTTATCCCATGTCCCATTCAATGTTTACATTACACTGTAAAAAAGAATTTGTTGAGTCAACTAAAAATATTTTGTTACCCCGCTGCCTAAAAATTTTTTGTTATCTTGACAAAAAATTTCTTGTTGAAACAACTTCAAATTAGAGTGGAGTTAGTCCAGGTAACAAATTTCTTTAAGTTGACTTGACTATTATTTTCTAGTCCAGTCAACTAAATCATGTTGTCTCAACAGGGATTTTTTTTTTTTTTTTTTTTTTACTTCGATCAATAATCATAAACAAATGTTACCCCACTGCCTTAAATGTTTAAATAAAGATGACAAAACACTTTTTTATGTAATTTATTTAATGATAGAGACAACACTTTCATTCACATTTAAATTGAACAAGCAATTTGCTGCCAACACATCAACTGATAATTAATAAACAAAACAAAAAATGCAAAATACAAACACACGTCTAAAGATCTGAACCGACACTTGAAAGTGTGATGCATAATAAATAACATTGGCATGGGATTGAGAAACAAATAGTTGCATTTCAATTCATCAGATCAAAACCACAGGGATTGTTTTTAATTTCATAACTCAGTATGAAAATCAGAAGGTTGAACTCTGCATATTAACCCTGCACAGGTTCACATGCACTCCCCCCACCATAATGCAAGTCATGGTCAAAATGAGAAACCAAGATATACTGTATTTATATAACATCACAATTAGTTACAAAGAATGAATGTACTGTACTTCTGTATAATAAGATATAAATGGAATGAATGCACATGGAAGCACAAATATCTAAAGTCAGATTCTAAATTTCATAGCACAACATGACCAGACAGAGGTGTTAACATCAGAAGGATCTTGGAAGTTTCCAAACTCGTCCCCCATCATAATGCTACATACTGAAAATGTGTACATACTGTTTAAGAAAATGAGAGGGGAAACAACATTTGTTTACATGAGAACATACATATTCCAAGTCATGACATGTAAACTTTAATCTACATTCCAAAATGTAGTGAAAGGCACAAAAGAACCTAAATTTCCTTAAAAAAAAACAACAACAAAAAAAACACTACTTTTTAAGAAAGTGTGCTGTGGAGCTGATGGACACATCATGAACACTGAAAAGTGAAAGTGACATGACATACATTTGTGCTCTTCATTTAACCCATCCAAAGTGCACACACACAGCGGTGAACACACACCGTGAACACACACCCAGAGCAGTGGGCAGCCATTTATGCTGCAGCACCCGGGGAGAAGTTGTGCCTTGCCCAAGGACACCTTATTTGTGGTGTTGAGGGTGGAGAGAGTGCTGGACATTCACTCCCCCACATCTACAGTTCCTGCCGCGGTAGCGAGCACATGGTGGGAGCAGCTGGTCTTCACAAGTTTTTGCAGAGCCTCAATGGTGTATTTAATGCGCTGGAGGTAGTGGATGTTCACTGCATACAGACCCATTAGGAGTCCAAATGCCTTGGAGACATGGGAGATGTCAGTGATGACAGGATGTCCAAATGAGACCAATGTTGGTTATTCCTTGGGAAGCACATCACGTTGCTGTTCTTCAGTTACAATCAGAATGCCCTCTTCAATTTCTTTCTCAACATCCTTAATGTCACTGGATGGCTGGGAAAAGAAAAAAATATTACATTACTTAATAAATTTATAACAAATGAACACAAATATGTACATACACTATTAAAGTTGTGTGTTCTGTTAAAAGCACAGCTACCAATAAATGCAAATTGTAATTCACCTTCAAGTGTAAGATATTTTGAAACATTTAACCAAAAATGAAAGTCAACTGTAAATGGTGCTCCTCAACGGTTTCGTTTAGAAACATTCAAAATAACTTCCTGTATTAAACTGTTAAAAGCCTGTACAAATTTCTTTGTTCTGCTGAACACAAAGAGTTTAAAATCCCATGGGAAGATAAGTGTAAAATACACCCCCAGAACCAACTATGCTGAAAATGGGGGGAAATTATTTTATTCACTGGTATTCTACATGATTTCTGAATGACATAAAATGTGACAAACCAATACAACATATTCAGGTTTTTTTTTTAATCCAATTCTAAGTGTCTAATCTGTCACACAATTTATACAATGATCAGAAAATATATTGGTGTAAATAGGTATTCCTTTTAAATAATAGTCTGTTGCACTGCATGTTCAGAGTAAAGCATGACTCTTAAAGGGTTGGTTAACCCATGTATGTTTTACTCACCCTCATGGCATCGTAAGAGTGTATGACTTTCTTCTTTGAGACAAATCCAGACGGATTATATAAAAAAAATATTTATGGCAATAGGTGGGTGTTTTTTCAACAGTCCAAAAGTAGTCAAATAATGTGCATCAATTCATAATAAAAAGTACCTCACATGGCTCTGAGAGGTGAATAAGGTCTTCCTGTAGCGAATTCATGTGTTTTTGTAAAAAAATATACATATTTAAAATGTTATTCAAAACATATTTAAACACTTTTCTCTCACTTTCGTGAGAGCCATTCCGAAAATTGAAAAAACATCTGTCTACTGCCATTAAATAACTTTAAAGAGCCAGGACAATTTTTAATTTAACTCAGATCAGATTCGTCTGAAAGAAGAAAATCTTAAAATTTTTAGTTGAATGAACAAATTCAGTAACTGCAAGTTGTGTCAACATAAAAAAATTCATTGAAACAACTAAACTGCTAAATAATTTTTTACAGTGTATGAGTCAGATCTGATAAGCATGCTCTAGTTTTAGGGAACTTATCTGTATTAAGATTTGAAAAGCAATTGTAAAAATAAGAAACAATTCCTATGCTTGGAGCATTTTGAATTAATTGCACTACCAGGTTCATTTGAAGATTATTACCCCAAGGAACCTTTTAAGATTTCAATGCAGAACGAAGTTGAAAATATAGAAATAAAGCGTTAAAGGAAATATTAAATCTTTCAATTAAGTCTTGAAAATCTAAAATTGATTTCTCTCCATTTATATTGTTTAACCATAACCAAGTTGGCTGTACAAATGGTAGTCCACCAGAAAGCAGATTCAGATTGTGCCATATATTCTTAGATGGAAAAAGGGATTCAAATATTTTAAAGATTTGGAGAGCGTGGGAAAGTATATGTCTGTAATATAATTAGCACTTCCTTTATCTCTTGGTCTTTTCTCTCCACAAGGACTGTGAACAAAGATCAAACCATTTCTTAGCCTAGAGCAGAATGAAGGTACAATGATACCATTTAAAATGGGGGCAGCCCCCAGCCGCCTTTAATTTTAGTTCTTTGATAAATATTGAGACCACCGTAATTAAGAGGCATCAAAATAGTTTCAAAATGATTCATTTTAAATCCCGATAGTATGCCAAATTCATCTATAAATTTGAGGGTGTTAGGAAGTGAGGGCTGCAAGTCAGATAGAAATAATAAGTAATAAATGTCATCTGCATATAAGGAAATAGAATGGCTTGATGCGCCTAACCGAAATGATGTAATAAGACCGTACTGTCTAACACGCAGGTGCTTCTCAATAAATTAGAATGTCGATGAAATGTTCATTTATTTCAGTAATTCAAGTCAAAATGTGAAACTCGTGTATTAAATAAATTCAGTGCACACACATTTTGGCTGACATTGAACAAAAACCCACCAATTCACTACCTCAACAAATTAGAATACTATTTTTTTTTTTTTTTTTTTTTTTTTTTATTGAATTAAAAACATTTAGTGAATCGTTGGCCTTATGGAAGTGTTCATTTACTGTACATGTACTCAGTGCTGGGTATAGGGGCTTCTTTTGCTTTAATTACTGCCTCAATCACTTTCCAGAACATTCTTGTTCATCATTCCTGGCCGGGGGAATGATCTTCCCAGCCCTATCTGGAATGCTGAATCCCTGACAATTTTCAAAAAACAACTGAAATCTCATCTCTTTCAAAACTATATATATATATTATTAAAAAATATATTTCTCTTTATTTATTCCTTCTTTTTCTAGCTTGTACTTATTTGAACAATGTCTTAAACTTGGCATCACAAGCATTCCTGAGTCCTGTGTCTGTTTGCCTCTTTAAGAAGAATCACTTTATGTATCCCCTAATTGTAACTGGCTTTGGATAAAAGCGTCTGCAAAATGACTAAATGTTAATGATACTGCATGAATGTCTATGTTTAGGTTACTCTGATTTTATTGAACAGACTACACTATATTTAATTCACTTACCTGTCCAATAAAAAAGCAATTTGGGCATCACTGCTGAGCATTTTCTCCGTCTTCACATCTTTCCCCCTTGTGTATGCAGCTGGATACTGATGTTCATACTCATTTTGGTCTTTTTCTTTTTTCCGTCTTGTGCCATGAGAACTTGTATGCTTTTCCAACCGTACATGTGCTGATTTTCCCGTTGTCTCCGGTGTTAAATCATGGTAATAAGTGCGTTGACTCATTTTTGCTCTTCGTGTTACCAAACAACACTACTTGAGCGCGAGGAGTTTCCCGGACATATTAATAAAATACCGCGAAATAGATCTTTTCAAAAAATTATATTTCCCACAATTAATTTTAAATGTATAATAAAAAAAGAGCACACTCAATGCAACTTTCCAATTATATTAAAGAATGCATAATTTCAACCTTAGAATAGGCCTAATACTCAGCCACTCTAGGAGGAATAGATAATAATAATAATAATAATAATAATAAAAAAATATTCCCTCTCTCTCTCTCAATATTGTAAACTCAGCTATCTGTCTGTGTTTGCCTTCCAGTCCAGAGACGTGAGCATCAAAGACTCGTTTAAACGGACTTTTAGGGGAATAAATATTTCTGAATTAATTTAAAATATATATGTTCATTGAAAATGCGTTTTGAAGTGTGTTTAGAGTGTTAAAGCGTTCAAGATTGTTTGCTTGTGCAGTCTCACAATATGCATATGCCCCAGAGCCTATGATGCGGATTTACTAAGAAAAGTTGCGTAATGTGTCCTGCTTTAGTCTACTAAATACCGGTTTGGATGATTTTAAAATATAAAATAAAATATAAATATAAATTTGTTATCTGTTATGTAATATGTGTAAGAAAAAAAAGACAATATATTAAAAAATAATAATTCCAAAGCATCGACTTTGAAAAACTGCCATGTACGTACAACCCAACATACATACAACGAGTCCACTGGCATTTTTTTTTTTTTTTATATATATATACGATAGTCTACTTTAAGTTTAAGGGAACATGTTAAAACATGCTTGACGCTTATATGAAATTATTTGGAGCAGGATTCTGGAACGTGATGTTGCGTGATACAACAGAAAACGACACAGTAGCCTATGTATACAGTATATATATATATATATATATATATATATATATATATATATATATATATATATATATATATATATATATATATATATATATATATACATACAGGGAATTCCCGGTACTCAAAACCACGCGCTGTTTGTGTGTTGAAGGCCATTTGATCTTGTGTAAAAGTCACATAATTATTGTAACAATTTTGCTTGTTTTTTTATTAGTAACCTAAACTAACTCCTTTTATATAATATATTTTGCGTTATATTTTCCTTTATTTTCTGTCAATTAATAACGGAATTTTAAACAGAATTATAGGCTACTAATGTACTTTGTGGACACCAACCCCACAGCAGCTTCTTCAGACCTGCTGTATACTTATATATAAACTCATAAGTTTGCTTATTACTTATTTCTATGTATGCACATACACTCATAATTGCTCATAATTGGGTGGGATCTGTTATTTTTCTGGGACACACATCTGGTCATATGACTACAGCAGACTCACACCTAGATGTTGACGTAATCTCCAGGTACAAGGTTTTCATCATAACTGATATGTTAACCTCTTTCTGTGAATAAAAGGGTCTGATGCAACAGCAGTCTCAGTGTGGTGTCTGAACTAATTCCCTGGTGAACATAGAGATTACTCAGGATGATGACGTCACAATGGTGCCTGGTGTAATATTACAGTGGCACATTTACAAAGGAAACAACAAATAGGGAACGTACTTTCACTTCCACTGTTGAAATAACTGGCTAGATGCAAAAGGCATGTATGGACATGAAAAAAGGATATGAGAGTAAAAATGGAGGGGGAAGGAGACAAGAACAAGCTAGTTAGGCTGACAATAACAAAGGAGAAAAAAAGTTTAAAAAGACATTACTTACTCGGGAAAATGAAACTTAAGGCTCGATGTCATCGATTGTATTGAATATAAGTATGTAACACTTGTCTTAAAAGGTAAATTTATCTTGGAACACAATATATAGTAAATTATGCAACATTGTACAATACATGAAAACAACTTGAATATTTCAGCATATTGCATTTTTATTGATGGTGTATAATAATATTTATAAAATAAAAGTGCAAACTTTGCTGTATAAATAAAGCATCGCTAGAGAAACTGCAGCAGGGATTTGATTGAGCAGGTTAGACATCTGAGATCATGCTTGATAAACAAACACATTGCACTGACAATGAAACAAAGTAAAACAAACTAAAAAGAGATGAAAATGTAATGACGACTGAACTGAAATACATTTGATGAGTGAATGAATGAGATGTGGATGATACAGGTTTTTTTTTTTTTCTTTAGTGCTTTTCTTCACCATCACTATAGCTGTGGTTTGATTAAATAATAATAATAATAATAATAATAATATAAAAAAAAACACTTTAATTTCAATAAATACATTTCCCGACATGTGCTCTTAAAGGGAAAGGGCACTATCAGAACTGTGGAAGTTTCTGACAGTGTGGATTAACTCCTTACATTATCCAGTAACTCTGATTTTAATAAATCATCAAACATTTGATCACATACAGTTTACATAATTAAACTGTCTTAGATAATTCAAAATCTTGTTTAGAAAAAACAATAACAACATTCATTTCTGTATTACAAAATCAATATATATCCAGTACATGTTCCAAAGCCTAAACTGAAAATATAAATGCCACCCTTTGGTATTTCCTTTGATATGTGGAGATTTCTTCCAGTTGCATATATAAATATAATGATAATGACAAACATTGAGAACATTATTGCTATGTCAGTATTTGAAACCTGTGTCAGGACAATATCTGAGGGTGATCTAATTATTCCTGCTCAAATGACAGTACTATGTACATTGATCAGAATTAGCTTCAAAATGATCTGCAGCTGGTAACTTCAAATAAAGGCCTTCCATTCTCTTTCAACAGCAGAGTATCAATACATTCAAACAGCTTATGGAACGTCACTAATCCAGATTGTGGTGAGGTATGCTCTCTTAGCGCTGACAAAGTACCATTATCGCCCACTTCCACTGTGATGCAGTAGGTGTTCCACAAATAGTCCATCTTGAAGAGCTACGAAGCTTTAATATAGTATAGAAAAATAACAGACTCTTCCGCTATGGAAAAATGTCTTTGCAGCTCTCCAAGTCTTCTTCTTTAGCTTCATGGTTATACTTTTGGCCCAGGGAAGGTCTGACTATGGCATCATCATTATACATCAAACTCAGGCAAGTTTCAAATCAGGGTGAAAACGAGAGAGATTTCTTCATGGTAACTCAAACTGAGGGTCATGCCATAGTTGGATCTCTTCTGAAGAACGAGCACCTTTAAAAAGATAGCTGCTATAGTGGATACTTGAAGCACTGGGATCCTAGCATGTAGTGGAGGCCTAAGAAGAGCTTTTTAATCTTGAATTGGTCTTCGATGAATCCAACTTTCAGCGTGATTTCTCTTTCATTAAGCATGAAGATGCTTTGCATCTCCTGGCACTCTCCGTCTCGCAGGGTCTGCAGGTGGAACGATTCATTTCCCTGTTTCAGCGTCAGGTTGGCAACCGTCGGAGTGTCGTAGCTCTTCCCACAAGCCCACAGATAGACCATGTACGGTCCTGCACAGGACAGCTTCACCCTCTTCTCATTGTTCAGATACACACTCTTGTTCCAGATGGGTGTGAATCTCAACTCATCTGAATCTAACCCTGACACACACAAACACATAAAGAAGTGAGAATTAGATAGCTGTTCAGTTAGATGTGTTAGATCTAGATGTGCTTTCCTCTAAGACTGACATAAGCAAGCTGATTATAGCTTTTAAAATCTCATGTGGTGTAACCAAAAAAGTATATATAATATAAAATATATTTTATATATTCAATATAAAATGTTACATATAATAATAAATATATTTAATGTTTTATTTAATGACTTCTGTTGAAACTAATCTGAATGATAGGATAAAATGAACACTTACTGAGCATTTGCATGAAAATCCCATTGTCCTGTGGAATCTGTGGAAACAGAAAAAAAGGTTAAGGGAAAAATGGTTATACAGCTAGTACAGATTTATTCTAGGTGAAAAAGATGCACGCTTATAATGCACTTAAAGTGCTCTATTTTCACACACTCATTTTGTTCCTAATATACAAAAAAATATTATTTAGTACTTCTTAAGATAATCTTAAAACCATCTAAGTGTACTCAAATGTAATATTTTGGGACACCATGAATATGAACTAACATGTGCTTATAACATACAATCTAAAAGCACGTGTTAGTACATATTCATAGTGTCCCAAAAACCATTATCACACCTTTCCCATTGATTATGCATTTTAAAAATTGTGAATTTAGTTTTTCATCAAATAAATACATATGTTTATGTTTAATTTTTAGGAAATTTTTTGGGGTCACCACTTGGTTTAAAATTCTAGACCCAGCTGATTCAAGATACAGAAATAGTAATGATCATAGTGATGAGAACTAACAGACACACTCATTCTGTTAGACATGGAAAATTCCATCCTGTATCAAGTCAACATATCACTAAACACTTTCAGTGACCAGAGCAAAAGGCTAGTTGTGGAACACGTGGGCTGAAAAGACCTGCACAGAGATAATGGAACACATTTGCTCAACAAAAATGCCCTTTCAGGACTTGGCACACAACCCAAATAGTGGGTAAATCACCTCCTGTTCACCCTCAGACCACTAAGTGGATCAGTTAGTAGGTGTCTTTGGTGGGTACCCTTGTCTAATATCAGTGTAGGCTTACTTTGAAATGGAAATATAGATCTCCTAATCTCAACATTATTATCATTTAACAGATGATTTTAAAAACAAACTCAGAAACACAGTTCAGCTGTTAAGAGGGGTTTCCCCTAAGGGACATGCCAAGGCAAAACTCAATCAGACCACACTCTGAGACACACAACATGACCACATGAAACAACACACCTGAGACGCGTGGTTTATCTGACTAAACACTAACGACTGCTACTGAACCCCATTACATGTTCTACACATAATAAAAAGAAGAATTTTCTTGTGACGCTAACAAATATCCTTTAATGTCAGGTCTTTGACTGAATAAGTGGCTGTGGGCAGTCTGAGGAACTTTATCAAACCAACCATTACCACGGTCAACACTGCCCTCTGAAGGACTTTCGAATGCGCTACTACACTCGTACATATCAGCGTTATACACCGTAAAAACACAAATGAAATCAGAAACGAGCTCTTACGGGCTGCTGGCTGAAGAACATGTTGAGGCTGAAGGCGGCACAAGCGGCTGTCAATAAACTCTGGATGACGAACAACGCCGCGGTCCTCCGCCCGTTGCTACAGCGACAGCGCGCGCCTCCGCCTCCCCCTCCGCCTGCGCCGCCGCCGCCGCTCTCTAAACTCTCGTGAGCATCCTTTGAGTCCATACCGACTGACGGACGAGTGAGTTCAACTGCCCTGTGAAGAAACGACGCGCCTTTTATAAGAGAAGGCGGAGGAGGGCGCAGACCGAAACCCCGAGAAAACATCCCCTTCCAACGCAACGCATCGCATCGCATCGCGTCGAGCCAGAAGACGTGTGTGGAGGATGCTCTAGTTTAACTGTTTGGTTTATTCAGACCGATAGCCTTGCTCTTTTTACATGCTTACCTCAAGTATGCAAAGAGAAATGCCGGCCAAAAGCTCCTTTAGGTTGTAAGAATAATTTCGTATTCCCAGATGAAAAAAATACTAGCCTATAGTAATTTATAGTAAGTGTTTTGACTATTGTAAAGTGTATTATCTTTATACTGGAGTCCTATAGATAGATAGATAGATAGATAGATAGATAGATAGATAGATAGATAGATAGATAGATAGATAGATAGATAGATTATAGTTTTTACAACACTTTGTTATTGAATGCTACAGTACAGTATTGAGTTAAGTAATTTGTTTATTACTATAGTTATACTATAGAATTACCACCAAATCAAGTGCTTTACTATATTATGGTTCAAAAACACTGTAGTATTTATTATACATGACTATTGGATTTTTTCATGTGGGCTTTTTGCATGATTTCATTATTATTGTGTGTATTTTTTATTTTATTTTTTGCACAAATGCTGTCTCATATAACATTATACCGACTAGTTTATAATGTAGTCTTGGGCTGATTTATTTATTTATTTTTAGGAAAGTCAGCTGAAGAAGTTATCTGGACATAAACTCTTCTGCTGGTGTTTGGTCCAGCAAGAGTATCACCCAAACAGTTTTGGTGACTACTGCCTTCCACTGTAAAAAATAAATAAAATAAAAACAAAATTGAACCAGTCATACGGTTGGAACAACGTGAGGATGAGTAAAGGATAACACTTTTCATTTTTTGCCCAACTTTCCTTTAATGTCAGCATGGTAACTGGTCAACATTTTTGTTTTTGTTTTTGTTTGGTTTGTTTGGTACACAATATAATCCCAGAATATTCCAGCCATATTCGTGTACCAACGTTGCAAGTCAGTTCTTACAAGGTTCATGGATTTCAAGATTTCATTTATTGAGTTGTTTGGAACAGCAGAATGTTCAACAATTTTCATTTCCACCTAACTGTTTTTCTTTAAGCAAACAATGTGGTGGGTATGGGGAGTCCCAGCGATGTGTATGGAGAGTCCTCTTCAAAATATTTTTCACTCACACTTAAAAAACATAGATATAGGTTACAAGGCTGTCAGCTCATTCCACACATATTCCATCCTTTCTCTTTTCCTTTCCTTCTGAGATGTGTGATATCTAACAGTTAATCAAGTAAAATGTATGAAAGCAAATCTGAATGTCTCATTTAACCACATTTAAAGGGGACGTGTGATGCTGCTAAAATTAACATTGTTTGTTGTAATGAAATGTGTTTAAGAAACACATTATTTTCCACATACTGTACATTATTGTTTCTCCTCCATGCAGGGGTGGACTGGACATCTGTGTGATCTGGAGAATCACAGGGACCAGGCCATCACCCACCACGCACGCAGTCATCACCTGTTTTTTCCCCCCACTAATCTGTTTTACACTCCAGTACTGTAGGTGGCAGCAATGCACCTTTAAGTTGGATGCCAGGTGCACTGGCCGTGGCCACCAAGTAAGGAGAAGAAGAAGTGAAAGAGTTGAAAGAAACCAACAGCAAAGACATTAGACAGAAGAAGCATAGAAACAAACAAACAATATGCATAACGCGGCTGGGCGTAAAAAAGCGGAAAGAAAAGGGTGGGGCTGACAATGAGAGAAAAAAATGAGGAATTTAGTAGATGCTGAAGCAGATAAATGTCACAAACTAACTGAAATATATAGCAATATTTAACAGCAGCAGCACCTCGCAGTTAAATATTAGCAGCAGTGAAGAAGTGAGCCAGACAGCTACGCAGCAACACGCCACCAGTGATGATGATGATGATGATGATGATGATGATAATGATGGACAGAAAGATGAGCTGGTTCCAAAGGCAGATCCAGGGCAAGTACCATATTTTTTTGGACTATAAGTCGCACCTAAGTATAAGTCACATCAGTCCAAAAATACGTCATGACGAGGAAAAAAACATATATAAGTTGCACTGGACTATAAGTCGCATTTATTTAGAACCAAGAGAAAACATTACCATCTACAGCCGCGAGAGGGCGCTCTATGTTTTCAGTGTAGACTTTCTCTTGAAAGGCCAAACAAAGTAGTTTTGCTTTTTCAACGAAACAGTGTCACACATCGCGGCCTTAATTGAGCGGAGGCAATAGGCCTAGAGTGAGCCGCGGTCTTAAGTGAGCGGAGGTGGGCTTGAGAACGGCGCGGCCAGCGGATTCTATAAAGGAGCTTGTGGCAACCACATGTGAGGACCCTGGGCTGGACTCTGCTTCGTCCATGGTGAGCGCTGATCCAGCGATCCACAGTGCAAAGTTGATGTACTTTTTACTCAGTGACCTGCACGGTTCAGCTCCAGGGATGACGAAGCAGATATCTTCCTCTTTTTGAAAACCAAACAAAGTAGTTTTGCTTTCACAACGAAACGCACAGCATCTATATGACATGGCGGAAGCAGCAACAACAATACTACAACGACAATAAAAGGTATGCCTTCTTTCTTTGCGTGAACATTTGGGTGGCATTATGCAAATCTTGCCACATGGTGACGTAGACATGTGGGGGTGTGTTTAAACGAGCCATTTTAGGGGTGTGTGGACTAGTCTTAACTTTAAAAAGAATATCTCTTTAGATTTCAGACTTTATTCTTTGCAACTTTACAGATCTTCTTTATGCACCAAGATTTTGTAATACTGTAACTCTGTAACTCGACACTTTTGCCGACACTCGACACTTTTGCCGTTCTTAGAAATTAAGTGTTAGTAAGCAGCACTTGCCCATTTGAATTCCACAAACAACACTCATATTTGAACAGTAAAGTCTCTGTGGTGAAGCTAGCGGAAACCAGATTGAATAGCACCATGTAAACTAAACCGTAGAGGTAAACTTTAAATAATCAACTTAATTCATAGCACCACACCTAGGCTATTTAACATGCAGTTACTGACACTGTAGAAACATGGCATCAATGATATTTATTCATTTATCAATCTCACAAAAATTATTATAAGCTAATTATAGCCTATATTGAATATTGGGTCAAATAAAGACAAGAAGTTACTTTTATAAAGACTTACTAATACTATACAGTTAACTCCGGATTCAAGAATTAGCTTTGAGAATTTAATAGAAATATGAAAAAAATATGAATTCAATTCATTTGTTAAATGAATTTTAAGTATTCAGAAATATAATTTATTTTCGTCCATTATGTATCATTTACATGAGTCATTTATTCCACCTGCCCTAATGACAGCAAGACTTTAATAGTGGACTGTGTGGGCCAGATGGAATTAATTAGCACCAGTCCAGCCCTGATGACCTTCCTCTTCTAGGGCCAGAAAGTAGACCTTGTGATAATAGAACTATTTCAAATAAACTCTTGTAATTCTGTAAACTGTAATATTTAGTGTGCATACTCGTTGTATTTCTGTGTGTTGGACATTTAAAAAAATAAAAAATAAAAAATATTCCTGTGGTAGAAAATGTTGTGGCACCAAGATAGGCTTCTATGAAGGGGGCCCTTGGGTTTGCTATACATCCCCAGGGCCCTATGTGTTCTTAATCCGAGTCTGCCAATAGTGCACACAATGCAAACAAATAAAGAAACGCACTGCAAATGCTCACAACGGATAAAGTAATCTCTACTGCAGCCAAGCTGATTAAAAATCAAGAGTTTTGACTAATGAAACATGAATACAATAAACAAACGACTGTGACAATACATGGTTTATATGTTTTTCATACACATTACATAACATTTCTTATGTTAGGCTATGGAAACTATAAAATATATCTTCTACCTTGGCTTATTCTATGAAAATGTATGTAAACAAATCATAAAATTATAATTTGGAAAAAATAGGGGGAAAACTAATTATAGAATGCAAATGAATGGTTATTGTCCAGCAGTGTATTTAATTTCCCAGCCAATCGAAAGAAATAAGATAATATTATTAATAATAATAAAACCTGACAATTAGACCAATCTGTCCTCCTCACATCTGAAGGGATATTTGCAATCTGACTGCGAAATGCGCTACACCACTACTACTCCCAAAACTTATCTTCATCATTATATGGCAAACAAGAAACAATTTGATTTATTTTATAGGTCAAGTATTGTGATAATTGCAACAGAAATCACTCATTAGTCTACCTTGTGAGGCAAATTGATTGGATGGGCTGACTGACAGGCATCCGTAGCTATGTGACTGATAGAAAGGCGTCAAGGCATGTATATACAGTAAGTGTGTGTGAGCTCTTGTTTTTGTGACATGTCCAGACACAACTCTGTATACTGACATGAGTATGACACGGGTATTACAAGGAGAGGGTGACTTATGAGGACATAACCCATGTCCCGATTTTTCAAAACGCTTATAAACCAAACAGAATGAGTTTTTTGAGAAAGTAAAAATGCTAAGTTTCCTGTGAGGGTTAGGGTTAGGTGTAGGGTTGTAGAATATACAGTTTGTTCAGTATAAAAACCATTACGCCTATGAGATATCCACACTTTTCACAAAAACAAATTTGTGTGTGTGTGTGTGTGTGTGTGTTACTCCCTCCTTCAGTCAGTCATTCATTTTCCACAATTTCTGATTGAGTAACATGGTATTGACCTTCAACCAGGCCTTGTTCTTCAACACATTATGACATAATGTTTCCATATCCTCTTGACACTGAAATACGTGACACTGGACCACAAAACCAGTCATAAGGGTACATTTATTGAAATGGGATTAATACATCATCTGAACGCTAAATAAATAAACTTTCCATTGATGTGTGGACTATTAGGATTGGACAATATTTGGTCGAAATACAACTATTTGAAAATCAGGAATCTTAAGAGTGCAAAACAATCTAAATATTGAAAAAAGACATCGCCTTCAAAGTTGTCCAAATGAAGCTCTTAGCTATGCATATTACTAATATATTTACAGTAGGACATTTTACTAGATATCTTCATGTAACATGATCTTTAAATAATATCATAATGATTTTTGGCATAAAAGAAATTCAATAATTTTGACCCGTACAGTGTATTTTTGTATATTTGCTACAAATATAACCCAGCGACTTTGTGCTCCAGGGTTACATATAATCAAAAAGTCATCCTTTGCTTCAAAGTTCAAAGATACTGAAATTTTGTCATTCCCATACTGTGAAACATACTGTGAAATACAAATAGCACTAAAAGACTTTAGCAAGTTCAACCTTCTGGAAGAGATGCTGGCCACAGTGTACTGTCCGTGGTGCTGACACACAGAGTCAGGAGAATCACTGGACCTCCGTCAATTCTTCATCCTGGTGATGCTATCTACTGAGGCAGAGAATGCTAAACTCCTATTGAGACTCCGAGCACAAACACAATGCCAGATACTTCATGATCTCTACATCTCTGGATGTACAGAAGAAGAGCTGGTAACACTTTTGTATAGGAACCAGTTCCTACTATTAACTAGTTGCTTATTAGCATGCATATCATTAATATATTGGCTGTTGATTAGTACCTATAATGCACTTATTCTGCATGACCATATTCTACATCCTTAATGCTACCCAATACTTGAACTAAACAACTACCATACTAAATATTAATAAGCAGCAAATTAAGACTTGTTTATTTGTTTATTTAAAAGGATCCCCATTAGCTGACGCCGAGACGACATCTAGTCTTCCTGGGGTCCAAACAATACATACAAAACCCAATAATTACAATCACAATTACTCCCAAATATATCGTATGTAAATACACATGAGAGAAAAAAAATGCAAAAATACAAAAAGTACTAATTAAATTAACAAAATAATGAAAAACAACGTAGCACATAATACAACCTCACTCAACCAATCCAGACAATATTATGATGTTGACAACAAATACAGTTTTAGTCTTTTTTTTTAAAAGTTAATGGTTTGTTAATGGTGAGAATTGGACCTTAAAATAAAGTGTGAGCAAAAAGCTCAGAGTTACATATAAAGCAGAATTCTAGCAAAGAAAGCCCGCAAATCAGCCTAAGCCTAGCTCTAATTCTGAGTTACCTTTATTATTCAAATACATTGAAAATTTTCATCTTGTTGACTTGTGTCAGTGTCATCTTGGTCAGCAACTCCAAAATCATCAGGCTTTCTTGACCCCTGGTAAACGTGAGTGTCGATGGAAGAGGAGGAAAGCGACTGTGTCTAGTTGTGTGTTTTTTCATATGTATTAAATGGGAAAACTCCACCCTTGACATTAAATACTAATAAACTGATCAGTTCAGTTACAGTTTCTGACAGATTTGAAATAACTGGTTTAATTAAATTATTTGAAACACTTATTATATTGAGGTTTTTATAGCCTAAATGTGATGAAAGCAATAATGTCAGCAGTGCTTTTACTCCCAGAAGCTTTAAGATATTTTGCGTCACTCTAGTGATTGGTTTCTTTGTTCGAAGTCAGTTCTTATTTTTTATTTCTGGACATGTTGGCTTGTCTGAGAGCACTGAAAAACACACCAACCCATAGTGACCCACTAACCCTCCTCTCCATCCCACATCTATTCTGTACAAACATCGCAAAAGCCTATCACTGCCAATCACACTTCTGTCCAGCAGTCAGTCATAGGGAGACATGAGGACACAGGGGAAGCCCACCCGAGACAGGAAAGCAGCAGTCAGAGGTAATTCACCAAGAAGGGAATAAAAACAGATTGTTTGTAAATTGGGCTCTATGAGCAAGTTAGCCACAGAAATCGTGTAAGAGTGTAATTCTCATATGTTAAATAGAGACTGATTACAGATAGGGGGCAATTGCGAGGTGTTGGGACTTCTCTTTTCTCTCACGTTATCTCACTACACTACCTGAATCATCACATACAGATACAAATATATCATCCCAAAAAAGGAAACAAACGTTAATTGCCAAATACATACGTAATAGTAAATTGTTTTGCCCTTCTGCTTTAAGAACTAGAGATCTTATTTTAATGGACTGTGAAAGATGTACTAGTTTACTTAAAGCCTTTATAAAAGGTTTATATGGGCTATAATGCATTATAAATATTCATAATGTGTGTTGTGCATCATTTCGTGTCCTAATTGAATATAACTGAATTTAAAATGCATAGTGTAACAATGAATTGATAAGTGTAATAATGTATTAACTGGTTACAATTATTCATGAGATTGTACAATAAATTATACAGTGCTTTAAACAGCACTGTATATTTAAAAAAATATATGTATAATGCATTGCACATAAAGGTTTTAAGTAAAGTGTTATCACTAGTTCTTGCTGTGAGACATTATTTAAGTCTTCGACCAAAACACTTAAAGGTTCCCAAACACTTTTGAGGGGTAACATTGTTATACAGTATGTGGTTTTAACACTGAAAGGATTATCAGCTGTCCTTTATAATTTTATCTCACAGGTATAAACTGTATCTATAAGCTAAAACAGATGCCTTGCTGATTGAAAGCCCAGTTAATCGATGACAGTTATGTTTTGAATGTGTTGTCCATAATGATTCATATCAATCCACTCATTATGACTTGTGAGTAATGAAGAATTCTGATGCAAAAGCTTCGAAGTGCAGTCTGATTTTTGTTTGTGTGTTTGTCAGGTGTAAGTTCAGTCATTTCACTTTATGGGCAGTGACTAGGATATTTATATTCCCATAAAAAATTTAATTAAATTAAAAACCTAGAGGGGCCTGAGAAAAATGCTAATTTTAGAAGGAAATTTCAGAAGACACTTAGAGGGATTTTGCATCTGCCTTATTCAAATCATAATTTAATGTGTAATGATCTAAAACAAATTTACAGCAAACAAACAAAATCATTCTTTTAAGTTTTCTATGAAATGCTATGCTAGTTTTCATGGTTGTTTTCACTTTTGTATGCATGTGTGTGTGTGGACAGCTTTAAAGGCGATTTTCTCAATATTTTGAATTTTTTGCACCTTCAGATTCCAGATTTTCAAATTGTTTTATCTCGGCCAAATATGTCCCTATCACAACCAACCATACATCAATGGAAAGTTTATTTATCAGCTTTCAGATGATGTATAAATCTTAATTTCAAAAAATCACAAGTCATCAGCCCGAAACTACTTCTGCGTACAACAGTGAGCGCAAGCTAGATTAAAGTGATTATTATGTTTTGAACACAGATATTTTTCTTACAAAAACCCATCGATTCAATACAGAAGGTACAGGTGTTACAGATGTTCACCCCCGGAGCCATGTGAAGAACTTTTTATTTTGGATGGATGCCCTTTATTTCATTTCTTTTGGACTGATGCACCGCAACACCCGCTGACTGCCATTAAACTTAAAAGATCAAGGACGATTTTTTTATATAAATCTGATTGGATTCTTCTAAAATTAAGAAAGTCATATACTGTACACCTAGGATGCCTCGGGGGTGAGTAAATAATGGTTTAATTTTCATTTTTGGGTAAACTATCAATTTAAAGCAGATTGTTTCTGTCAAGGTTGTGAGTAAAGGATGGAACGAGGACTCAATATTGGAAGATAAGGGCTTTATTAACGGCAGAAACAAAACTAAACAAACTAAATCTACCCAGTTAGGGAAAACACAGCTGGAAACTGGCTGGCAGGACAAGGGACACACCAGGGAACATTTGACGATGAACTGGCACAGGACTGCAAACATTAGGAGAATAAAAGAGGAGCAAATGAGGGGTAATGAGAGAAACACAGGTGAGGCAAATAAACCAATAATCAGGTGACAAGATGCTACACAAAACACGACCGAACGAACTCGAGACTTCATGCTCCCACAACAAGACATGGAGCGTGAGTGTCCGAACCCCGTCACAAAACTGAAACTCAAGACATGAGTGTCGGGATCCGAACACCACGCTACAACAATAAACAAGGCACGCACACAACATGAAAACAAGACATGATGGGAGAGTCACGAAACCATGGATAACACTAGACCGAAGTGACAGTGTTTCTTACTTCTGTAAAAGAATCACTGAAACTCTGCGACACAGGTGAACGACTGAAGTACCGCACTGAGAACAAAAGCAAACACCAAATAGAAACCAAATCTATGTGCTCAGAATGATCCATCCATTTACAAGGTGTTATACCTAAACCATGGGCTGCATATAAACATCTGTGGGCAGACTGAGCTTTCTGAAATTCGAGACTGGCAACTGAAAAGTTGTCACCAAATCTCTGGTTGCTTCAGAGGGACTGTCCCTGTAACTAATGTTCAATATTGTCCTATTAGGTAAGAACGACAGAGCTGCTAAATGAGAGATGTGTGAATTTATGTTTAATGGGGACTTTCATTGTGATTCAGGGATGGGAATGAAACATTTGGCACAGTCGCCAGTGTTCAGAGGTGTAAAAAGTACAGATGTTGCACTATAAACAGATGGTGCAGATACAATCTTCACTCAGAAATGGCATGTCAATTTCACTATTAATTACAAAGTAACATACTGAAATAGAATAAGCATTCTTGTAAAATATACTCCAATGAACAACTTTTTTTTTTTTACTTTTTTTTAACATTTTACTTAAGTCTAATAACTTGATAAAGAAATTCTTGAGTAAAAGTGTTATTGTAATATTTTCACTCAGAAATCACAAATTCCACAAGGAGAGATTTTCTCCTTTGGTATATCTGATGAAAAATATGAATGGAAATAAATCTGAAAATACTTTTTAAAGAAACCTGACAAACTTTCCGTTGTTCTACACAAGACTCAGATCACAGCTGATGTTAAACTGAAAGCAACATCATCCACCTGTAACCTGATATATTTTCAGCTAAAATTAAAAACAGATGATTTAACTGTGGTTTGATATTTGAATATAGTGATTTTTTTAGAATAATAATTAAAACCGATCACGATTCCCAGTTGACTGAAGTTCACTGACTTAAAAGCTTTGAGTCCAGTAAACCAAAAAAATCTATTTAATAACCAAATATGAGTGACCGAATGACTTTATTTTATAACACACAATTATTTATAATAGAATTTCAAAACTGCTTTTGTGTGTACAACAAACGCAAACGGACACTAAATCTGTTAAACTAGATTTAAGAGTAAAATAACACATTTCAGTATGTTCTTTGAATACTGCACACTACATTTATGGATTTTTTTTTATGATGCTCTCACACTGATGTGCTGTGATTTATGCTCTCCTGCTTTTTTTGTAACTTGAAAGCCCCCGGTCCCCATCTGCTTTTATGATGTTTGGGAAAAGCACAAACTTTATTCGGAACTTCTCTTTTTGTCACCCACTAAAACAAAAGTCACGCAGGTTTTAAATGACAGTGATTCATTTTATAGCATCTTTATAACTGTTCTGTTCACTATTCTTCTAAAAGAATGTCCTGCCGTGTCGGTAAAATACATTTCACTGGGTGTTTAAAGAAAAGGAAAGTTAAACACTTCTGATAATCCTACGGTTTCATTTGCACTGAGCTGATTTCCACGGTTTAAATTCACCTAAACACAGAATGCTACTAAAATAAGAAGATTTGAGGAACTTGTTAATACGGTGCTAAACACATGGCTGTTGACATAAACAGTCTGCACAGATTCTCCATTTTTGTTTCAGCCGTGAATCATAAACACTTTATGATCAGATTACAGACTAGCTGGAGTGCAAGTGACCAGAAAGAACAAAAACAACAACCACACAGTGAGATTTGTTTTTTTTTTTTCATATGCAATGCCATAGAGGCTCTGTGGGGGGTTTTCACAACTAATAATCAACTTTCTCAAGGTTTTTTCTTTTCCTTTCTATTTTTTTTTAAAGCATGACCTTTTAGACCCACTATTTGAAGCGCTTGTCTGGATTATATAGTTTCGGGGTAGAATACTACATGTTTGTTTATTCTGTAGTGAGACTCGCATGACTCAGATGCTCCAAACTTGAACTCAATTCCTTAGCTTCAGCTATTCTTACTGTAATAAGCACACTTCTGGGAACAAAGATCTGAAAAATCATTTCTAAATGCCGTCTCCTAAAATTTTTTTGTCTGTGCAGCTACATTATTACAAACACTCGTCTTATCTTGCTAAATAAATAAAAACTTCTGCAGTACTGGATGTCAAGACTTTTAGACACCTTGACGAACACTTGAAATGACAAATGGTTTCGCTTAGTTTTCTTTCATGATTCAGTTTGATTTTCATTATTTTTAAACATACTTTGAATATATAAAATAATAAAAAAGAATACATTTGAATAAATATTTAAAATATTACATTTTTTTATCTTTAATCGTTTTTTTAAAACTATGATTTAACTGTGAATAATCATTATTGAAAATTGTAAACCTTAAAGCATTCAAACTATTTTAGAAAAAAAACAAAAAACAAATTCAAATATTTGACATTATTAAAAAAAATATATAAATAGAAATAATCATTAATCAAATCAATAACAAAGTCAAATTAACAATTATTTTCAACATATTCAATATTTTAAACATTTCAAAAATAATTTATTGAAAATAATAAAACTGCATGCATTCAAATATCCAAAATATTTAGAAATAAACTTAGTTAGTTAAAAACAAGCACAACATATTATTAAGAAATTCAAAAATGATTCCAAAGTTACTTTAAATATTAAAAAATATATATTCATTCAAATTTTACATCGTGAAAATATTCTAAAATAAAAATAATAATTATTTAAACAAATTACAAAGAATTTCTAAATATTTTAATTTATTGAAAATAAAAAAACCTAAGTTCCTTTAAATATATATTTTCTATTTCAAAATAAGCTTAAAACAGTACTTCAAATTATTTCAAATGTTATTTAAAAATTTTCTGAAATAATTAATGAAAATAATTATAAAAAAAAAAAACACATTTATTAATTGTTCTAAAATCTTATACATTATTCAAAAAAACTATACAAAGCAAAGTATTGAAATTTTGATTAAATGTTTATAAAAAAAAAAAAAGGTAATTACTCTAAAATAATTGTTACAAATACATAGAAAATAATGAATTATGTCAACAAGTAAGAGTGGTTTAAACGGTTTTCTCTTTCCTGTGAGTGACTGAAATGTATTGTGTGTTGTGTGATAACTTCCCATCAGTGGGCTCTCAGCAGACCCCCGGGTTTCCCCTGTTCAGTGTGTTTCGTCTCCACCTCTACTGAGAGAATGACCTCATTAGTCAATATCAGCCGCTATCTCAGGCGAAGCCCCCTTCCCACAGCCCACAGAGAGGTGGGTGGTCAAGGCCGACAGCCTCAGATGAGCAAGCGCGTTTGAGGTGTCAAGATATTTAGGACAGCCAGTCAAGTTCAGAGGTGACTGGAGGGAGAGATAAGACTGACTGCAGCGATGGCAAAGACAACACTAGCCACACGTGCAACATCGCAGGCACCCTGGAAATCCCATCGCCAAGCTAAAGGACAGCATTCGCCAGCAAACAAACAAACACAAATCTGATAATGAGATTAGATGACAGAGAGGAGTTTTTTATAACAATGAAGTGACACACTCGCTCATCAGAAATATCCAAAAACCTTTCAATCAAAACTCTCGATGGTTTCACTGTTAGTCAGTGATGATATGAAATGATTAAAGATATGCACCTCATGAAACATGAGTCTACTTTTGCACTTTACACCAGAAGTTTCCAGTAAACCAACAGACAGAGAGATGATGCTGGTGATACAGCCGCCTTAAAACCATAAACGAATTACATTCCGTTAATTACAAAGTATTAAACCACAAACGTTCTCACAACTGATTTCACATTTCTGTGCCCATTTTTTCCCCCAGTGACATTAAACGGTTAAGAAGGACGTGAAGGGGTGAGTAAATCATGACAGAGTTGTTATTTTTGGCTGAGCTATCACTGCAACTTTGAACATGATCTAACCAAATTAGAATGAAATGTCTTCTGTTGGGTTGAGGGTTTTGCTGGAGCCCATCCCTGCCAAAGACAAGGTGGATGGATGGCTAGTCGATCCCAGGACTCAAACAGTGTCCAAATATGATCATAATATTAGAATCATGATTATTAAACACTTAAATGTCGTTCCAAACCCATAAGACCTTTGTCCATCTTTGGAAAATACAAATGAAGATATTTTTGATGAAATCCGAGAGCTTTCTGACCCTTCCATAGACAGCATCACAACGGAAATGTTCCCAGACCTAGAAACGTAGCAACGACATCTGAAAAATAGTCCATGTGACATCAGAGCTTCAACTGTTATTTTATGAAGCTATGAGGAAACTTTATGTGCGCTAAGAAAACAGAATTATTACTTTATTCTACAATTCTTCTCCGCTGAGTTACGGTCTTCTGGAATTATGTGTTCTGTATCAACAGCTCTGTGCAGATCACGTGCAGATCAAAACACACACATGTGTCATATACTCTCCATAATGGCGGCAGATGGGATGAAGAGGAGGAGAAGCGTTAAGTCATTCTTTTTTAATTATTTGCAAACAAAAAGTATTTATCATAGCTTCGTAAAATTATGGTTGAACCTCTGATGTCACATGGTTTATTTTACAGATGCCATTGCTACGTTTCTAGGTCTAGGAACATTTCGGTTGCGTTGCTTTCTACCGAGGGTCAGAAAGCTCTTGGATTTCATGAAAAATATCTCGTAGTGTCCCCACGATGAACGAAGTACTTATGTGTTTGAATCGACATGATGGTAAGTAATCATTTTTGGGTGAACTATCCCTTTAAGAGTGAATGATATATTATATGAGCACTTTTTTTATTTTCACAATAGCAATAAAAAGTAAAAAAAATAAATAAAAAAAAATAACATTGCTACACCGAAAAAAAAGGCTGATTTTAACTGTAAAAAGACTGTTTAACTCTAAAGGTGACATAGGCCTATATTATGCCCCTTTTTACATTATGTAATATAAGTCTCTGGTGTCCTCAGAATATGTCTGTAAAGTTTCAGATGAAAATACTCCACAGATTATTTATTATATCATTTTGAAAATGCCCATTTTGAGTGGAAACAGAAACACGCTGTTATTTTTGTGCCTGTCTCTTTAAATGCAAATAAGATGCTGCTCCCCGCCCCCTTTTCCAGAATAGATCTTTACTATTCATTACACCAGATCTGATTGCTAGTTTTTTCAGATGCCTGCAGAAAAAGGCTTACCAAAACAAAGTTACTGGGTTAATATTTTTCACGTTTCCTTGGTTGGTAGATGATATGTCAGCTTTAAATTCTATGGCAATCTAATGGGACACTGAATTATTTTTACAATGTAATTTTACTGTAAAATAGTGTACAGTTTTTGGATGTAAACAACATCATAAAATCTACAATCAAAAAATGTCAATTGACATTAACAGAATTCCCTGGGAGCGTTGTTTCACTTTTGAAAGCTTTTCATTGAGATGTACAATATAAGTCTGTTTCTTTTTTCTTTTTTTTTATCGGTTATCTACATTAGGGTTTTTATGTTATGTATGTGAAAAGCAATATTAAAGGGTTAGTTCAACCCAAAATGAAAATTCTGTCATTAATTACTCACACTCATGTCATTCCAAACCTGTAAGACCATTCATCTTCAGAACACAAATTAAGATATTTTTTTATTAAATCGAGAGCTATCTGACCCTCCATAGACAGGAATGCAACTGAAATGTTCCCAGGTCCAGAAACACTGTAAATACATTGGTAGAACAGTCGATGTGTCATCAGTAGCTCAAAATCAGTTTTGCAATGCTATCATAAGTCATAGCAATTAAGCAAACAGTAGGCGGTAGTAACTAACGGTAATGACTGTAACTTGTGATTAAGCAAGCAACCACTTATGCTAATGCACTCTAGTTTTAGGTGTGTTTGATTTGAAGCAACACTGTGCAGACTGATCAGGGTATGGCATCAAAATACCACGACAGTGATTCTAAAGCATAAGGAGCCGTCTGCTCTCTATAGCTCACTGTACTTCGATGTCCTTCGACAATGATCGGTCTACACAGCGCTGCTTCAAGTCGAACAAACTTCTTAATAGTGTTGGCTCAAATAAAATCCTGAACACAAAAATGGTGTTTAAAGTGTTCAATCTTATGTTCATTATCTGGCTCGGCTTGGTGTTCATCTTCAGTTCTCTCTTCACAGCAGTTCAGTCAGTGTACTGTTTGAGTACATGAATTATTCCGGGATATTGGTTTATTTTAACCCTTGTGCATTGTTCAAATTCACTACCCTTTTGTTATGTTCGGGATGAAAACATCCACTCAATTAAACTGCTGTAAAAATGTGTCAGATTCATATTTTGTCTCAATTTTTTTTTTTTGCATAAATCTGTTCAATCAAATCAACTTCAGTCCTGATCAAAACTACCAAATGTTTTTTTAAAAAAGCCAAGATTTTAACTCTTTAATTGCCAAGTTCATAAATGATCTCACTGATTTGGGGGAATTTTTTTTTTTTTTTTTACCTTTTTATAACAGTCTTGGACATGTCAAAGATTAGTAGCAACATTGGCTTTGATGCATTTTTAGTTTTTGTGCAGTATTATATTAACATTTTTTAACCCTAATTTGTTGTTGCTGGCTGTTTTTGCCCCATTGACTTCCATTATATCTAAATTTTTTGATTGCAAAGCCATGACACCATATAATCATGCATTCTTGATTGTTTGTGGTTTTCCCTTTTGGGAAGAGGTAAAATTTGTTATTTTTACAGTTGATCACTAGGTTGGACCGTTAACCCTTTAGATAGGCCTGTGTTTATGGAGTTATATGGAGTATAACAGTAAATTATAGTTTTTGTGTGTGTGTGAGATTCTTGATTGTTGGTGGTTTTCCCTGTTGGGAAGACGTAACGTTTGTGCAAAAAAAGCTTAGTTTCTGATTTGTATATGAAGCTATATGGAGTATAACAGCATATTATATTGTGTTTGCATGTGTGTGTGTGTGAGAGAGAAAGAGAGAGAGAGTGTGAGAGAGACCTTTGATCCCATGCCTGGTAGCCTGTTTAAATCCTGTTTTGGTCCTTTATGTCCCTCAGTTCTTGCTATAATAAATGACTCTTTGTCAACAGGGGAGGTGCCAGCAGCACTTAAAACTGCTGCGGTTACTCCTGTTTCAAAAAAGCAAAACTCTGATGTGAATAATCTGTCAAATTATCGCCCAATCTCAAATCTATCATTTCTGTCTAAAATCTTGGAGGGTGTGGTTGCAGCTCAATTAAACAAACACTTAATTGAAAATAAACTATTTGAGCAACATCAATCAGGTTTTCGAAAATTACACAGCACTGAGACTGCGTTGGTGAAAGTCGCTAATGACTTACTAATTGCCTCCGACTCCGGCTCCACGTCCATTCTCATTCTCTTGGATCTCAGTTCAGCCTTCGACACTATTGACCATGCCCTACTACTTAATCGCCTCGAACATGTATTTGGCTTGTCAGAGACTGTTCTTGACTGGTTCAAGTCCTATTTCACTGACCGTAGCCAATTTGTTTTTATGGGTGGTTATAGGTCCAAGGTTGGTTCTGTTCATACGGGTGTTCCACAAGGTTCAGTCTTGGGTCCTCTACTCTTTAGTATGTACATCTTTCCACTTGGTCAATTACTACAATCTCTAAACCTTAACTATCACTTTTATGCTGATGATACACAGATTTATATCCATACTAGACCGGGTCAGCAAGTGAACGTTGGGCATCTTTCTAACTGTATTGCTGAGATAAAGATTTGGATGTCCAATAATTTTCTGTCTCTAAACGGCTCAAAAACAGAAGTCATGCTCCTTGGATCTCCACATCAACTGCGAAAGGTTGGGTCTCCTACTCTGTCTGTTGATGGCGTTGCACTGGAGTTTAAGTCCAAATTAAAGAATTTGGGTGTCATATTTGACGCCACACTGTCATTTGAGCCTTTTGTCCAGAATACAGTTAAGACATCGTTTTATCACCTCAGAAATATAGCCCGGCTACGTCCTATGTTATCCTTTTCGGTAGCTGAGAAGTTGATTAACTCTTTTGTCTTTTCGCGCATTGACTACTGCAATGGTCTTCTAGCTGGGGTATCTAAATCATCACTGGATAAATTGCAATATCTTCAAAATTCAGCTGCTAGAGTACTATCTGGGGTCAAGACCAGGGACCATATAACTCCAGTCTTGGAGTCCCTGCACTGGCTACCTGTTAGGTACCGTATTGATTTTAAAATCCTTATGCTGGCCTATAAATCTCTGCACAATCTGGCACCTGAGTATTTGACTGACTTATTAATCCCCTACACACCACGTCGCAATCTGCGCTCCTCTCAGAGTGGTCTATTGGTTGTTCCGAAGACACGGCTTCATACGTGGGGTGACCGAGCATTCTCTGTCTATGCTCCTAAGCTCTGGAATTCTCTCCCGGCCGACATCAGGGAAGCACATTCATTAGTGACTTTTAAATCTCTTCTTAAAACATTTTATTTTAGGATTGCTTTTACATGAACTTGATTTTATGCGTTTATTTTCTTGTACTTACATTGTGTTTATTCATTTGGAGTTATGCTTGTATGTAAAGTGCTTTGAGAAAGCTACTTTTAAAGGCGCTATACAAAATAAATATATTATTATTATTATTATTTGCGCACTTACCTTGATGTATTTGAGAAAATCAAAATGTACACCTCAGAACTACATGGAGTAAACAAAAGTGTATTTATGCACCTGCTGCCTGTTGATGGTGGTGATAAGTGTAGACTAATCAAAAGCAAAGTACGTGGATTTAAACACTTGCATGCCATCGTGCTGGTCATTTAATGGTGAGAAGAGCAGCAAGCAACATGAGAAAGGGCTTGACTTGTACTGAAGTTTTAGAAATGATTATGCAGCTTGACCCCTCCAGCGAGCTGCAGCATATTTGAAGTTGGTCTTGCATTTTGGTTCATAATACATTATGTTCATAAATTTGATGCAAAGTAGATTTTTTTACAGGATTTTAAGGTTTTAAACTGGCTTTACCATCAAGAAAAGACGAGACACAAAGAACATCCGTATTTTTCACCATCAAAAGGCAACAGGTGCATAAACACACTTAATTTTTTATTGTTTACTCCTGAGAGCTGAGGTGCGTATTTGGATTTTTTCAGATACATCAAGGTAAGTGCACAAAGGTCTCTCTACCCCTCTCTTTCTCTCTCTCTCTCTCACACACACATACACAAATACTATAATTTGCTGTTATACGCCATATAACTCCATATACAAGCCAGAAACTAAGCCTTTTTTTTTTTTTGCACAGACCTATCTAAAGGGTTAATGGTCCCACCTAGTGATCAATTGTAAAAATAACAAATTTTACCTCTTCCCAAAAGGGAAAACCACAAACAATCAAGAATGCATGATTATATGGTGTCATGGCTTTGCAATCAAAAAATGTCATTATAATGGAAGTCAATGTGGCAAAAACAACCACCAACAACAAATTAGGGAGAAAAATTTTAAATCTAAAGTTGCACAAAAACTAACAATGCATCAAAGCCAATCTTGTTGCTAATCTGTGAGATGCCCAAGACAGTAATAAAAGGTAAAAAAATATCTAGTCCACAATTTTAAATTGAAAATATGTAATTTTTAGTGTTTTTTTTTTCTCTCCCAAATCAGTGACATCATTTATGAACTCGGTAATTAAAGAGTTAAAATCTTGGATTTTTTTTTAAACATTTGGTAGTTTTAATCAGGACTGAGGTTGATTAATAGATTTGTGCAAAAAAAAAAAAAAATTATCTGATACATTTTTACAGCAGTTTAATTTAGTGGATGTTTTAATCCACGAACATAACGAAAGGGTAGTGAATTTGCCCAGAGTGTACCGTTAAGTTTTTGAAAAATTTCAAGAAGAAATTGTTCTACCAGAGAAAGTTGTGGGCAAAATAAGACTCAACTTTACCCCCTAGTGGACGAAAACGTCCCCAACTACGCATAAGGGTTAACTCAGAGGGGGTGTCAGCCACATTAAAAAAGTAAACAGCTTGAGTCATTTGTAGATTAATGCGTATTGGAGATGCAAACCGTTTAAAACGATTCAGTTCGATTTGGTGAACTGGTTCAAAAAGATCCGGTTACATCGAGTGATTCGTTCGCAAACTAAACTGCAGTGTTTTGAACTCTCTCAAAACAGACACAGAAGAGAAGACAATGCTGAATAAATTCGTAGTTTTTGCTATTTTTGGACCAAAATGTGTTTTCGATGCTTCAAATATTCTAACTGACCCTCTGATGCCACATGGACTAATTTGATGATGTTTTTCTTACCTTTCTGGACATGGACAGTAGACCGTACACACACTTTCAATGGAGGGACTGAGAGCTCTCGGACTTAATCTAAAATATCTTAAACCGTGTTCTGAAGATAAACGGAGGTCTCATGGGTTTGGAACGATATGAGGGTGTTATTAATTACATAATTTAGATTTTTGGGTGAACTAACCCTTTAATGGTGTTTGTATTTAAGACACAAAATTACCTTCTATATGGGTCATTCTGTGTCAACTCAACCAGAGGTCCCATGTCATCAATCTGTCCCTCTCCCCTGCCTTCTCATTCCCAGGCCTCTTTATGTGGTTCGTCCACACCAGTTACTGGAACGGGACACAGTTTTTTGTCATTTGCATTTGACCTGCTTACTCACTGTTTGTCTCCTAACTCTCCAGCTGCAGACCTCCCTAAAATACGCCCTCGCTCGCTACAGTTAGTCATGGATTTATATTTAGTGAGTAATCCACTATTTTTTGGAGAGGGGCCAATTGGCAATTTTCACCCGAGATTCAGAGCAGAGATTGAAATGCATCTAGTTTACTTCTGTCCAAACAAATGCATTGAACATACCCATCCAAGTGCCATAGGTATTATTTTTCCAAAGTTTGCATGCCTATAACTCAAGAGTATTTAGTAAATATTCATCCATGACATTTCATATTTGGGGTTTCATCACTATACATATTGATCTTTCTTCAGAAAAAAATATTAGTAAAATAAAAAATTTAAGCTGGGGAGATTTCTGAAATTTGGTTGATTTGACACGAAACGACGCATATACAGTTACCGGCCACTTTATTAGGTGAACCTGTTCAATTGCTTGGTAACACAAATTGCTAATCAGCCAATCACATGCCAGCAACTCGTTGCATTTACGCATCTAGATGAGGTGAAGACGACTTGCTGTAGTTCAAATCGAGCATCAGAATGGGGAAGAAAGGGGATTGAAGTGACTTTGAACGAGAAATGGTTGTTGGTGACAGATGGGCTAGTCTGAGTATTTCAAAAACTGCTGATCTACTGGGATTTTCACGATTTCACAACCATCTCTAGGGTCAGACAATGTCCTGAAAAAGAGAAAATATCCAGTAAGCGGCAGTTGTGTGGACATATATGACTTGTTGATGTCAGAGGTCAGAGGAAAATGGACTGGTTAGAGATGATAGAAAGGCAACAATAACTAAAATAACCACTTGTTACAACCAAGGTATGCAGAATACAATCTCTGAATGCACAACACATCGAACTCTGAAGCAGATGGGCTACAGCAGCAGAAGACCACACCAGGTGCCGCTCCTGTCAGCTAAGAACAGGAAACGGAGGCTACAATTCGCACAGGGTTACCAAAATTGGACAATAGAAGATTGGAAAAAATGTTGCCTAGTCCGATTAGTATCGATTTCTGCTGCGACATTCAGATGGTAGGGTCAGAATTTGGCGTAAAGAACATGAAAGCATGGATCCATCATGCCTTGTCTCAACAGTTCAGACTGGTGGTGGTGTTATGGTGTGGGGGATATTTTCTTGGCACACTTTGGGCCCATTAGTACCAGTTGAGGATTGTTTAAACGACTCAGCCTACCCGAGTATTGTTGCTTATCGTGTCCATCCCTTTACGACTATAGTGTACCCATCTTCTGATGGCTACTTCCAGCAGGATAATGCACCGTGTCACAAAGCTCAAAACATGACAATGAGTTCACTTATTCAAATGGCCTCCAGTCACCAGATCTCAATCCAATAGAGCAGCTTTGGGATGTGGTGGAACGGGAGATTCGCATTAAGGACGTGCAGCCAAAAAATCTGCAGCAACTGCGTGATGCGATCATGTCAATATGGACCAAAATCTCAGAGGAATGTTTCCAAAACCTTGCTGAATCTATGCCATGAAATATTAAGGCAGTTCTGAAGTCAAAAGGGGGTCCAATTTGGTACTAGCAAGGCAGTTAATACCTTAATGATGGATTTGTTTGTACTCCACTGAAGTTTTGATGAAAAAACTAATTCATCTACATATTGGGTGGCCTTGTCCTGCTCAGTTTTGCTCCAACATAATTGATTACTTTGGTTCATGGAGCTAACTCAGCAGGACAGCGGCCCTCCAAGAGCAGGTTTGGACACCCCTGCTTCAAAGCTACAAAAGTCATTGAGTGATTCTTCTCTTTTTCTGTAGTTGTTTGATGAGCATTATTTAAACAGACAGCTGAAGGTTTATTAAGCTGCCATCACTTCTAATACATCCAATTTTTCCCGACTGCTGACGCTAAACTAAGACAAAATGTTTACATGAATACTGTGTATGAATGATTGTGTGTGTATTTGAGTCCAGTCTAGACAAAAAAATGTGCCAATGGCATGTTGCTTAACCACAGGCTGCTGTCTCTGTTATTTGTTTACAGTTGTCTTTAAATAAGAAAGAGTGAACAAATGGTTCACACACACAAACTTCTTTTAGATTCAATATTAATTTTTAATGTTGAAAATGCCCCACAGCAATCTTCCAATGCTGTCATCTTCACCATCTTCTCTGAACATCAGTAGCAACAGCCGCCCAGCTCTGTACAAACACTGTGATCATCCTGAATATAGAACACAGTGAACCTATCAGAATTCATTTTCATCTTTAGATCAATAAAATTATAACTCAGTATCATTCAAAGGCTTGTTCTGTATATACAATGTGGGAGATACAATGGGGGGGGGGTCTATTAATAGTCTTTTGGATTCGTCCTAGTCACTTTGGATTCGTCCTAGTCACCGATCCCGGAGTCTAATTCCTCCAAAGATCTCATTCCAAGTTCCACATCTGTAACTCTGAAAATTTGATCCATCTTCCAGCAAACGGACTTGGATGGCAAAAGAAAAAAAGACAAACAGTAAAAAAGTCAAGTGTAGTCCACCTACATGTTGTCAAGGCCTCCTCACCCCATCCATAGAGCAAGAAGAAACAGTATGGAAATTCTTCTTGGCCTCTGTGGTCTGACCCGGATGAATCCAGTGAAAAACAAACTCCACCAGATCGGCTTATAAGGCTTCTTGTGGCCTCCGCTTCTGTGGCTTCACAACAGGAAGGCAAAAGCAGCCTGTGCATTAAGAGTCAAACACATCTTCACTTCCCTTGTTTCTCCAGTGTGTTTAAGGATGAGGCAGGTTCATGCGGTCCTCGATCAGCGTGTTGTCAGTGCCCTGCGTCTCCATGCACTGCCGCACCGTGGCCAGCACTCCGTTGAGACGGCGGTCGAGCGCTGCGAGATGCAGCTCTGTTAGCACTGGAAACGCGGGATCGTGGGCCATGGCCTGTCGCATCGCTGAACTCAACATTCCACCTTTTAGCAGGTTTAGCCTGTTCCAGGTGGAAACACGGACCCTTTAGGATACAATGAGAAAGAGACAGAAATAACGCATCAAATTGTGTCTGGCTCATTTCAAAAACGAAATGACAGGAAGCAAACGAAACCACAGATATTCAATGCACACTTGCATAACGCTGAGCTCCGCTCAACTTTGTCACGTCATTTAATGGACACGGTTTCTCATGACACCTCAAAACGCCACCTCTGATTAAACATGAATGACTTGCGATTGATTTATTGCGTGAAATCACTGTCGGTGTGAGCGGCCTTGAATTCCAACAGTCAGACAGGAAGTCTTAAATGCACATGTACAGTTAAAGCTAAATACTGTAAGGCTTTTCCTCTGTTAGTCAATCAATATCTCATTAAGGAAGTAATGAGTATGTGGAGAACTAAGGCATTCTGGGAGCTAAAACTACTGAAACATTTCCCAGACATTTGTACTTTTGTAAATTAAAGGTCTCATAATTAGTACTTCAACAGGTGAAAAAATATGGAAAAAAAATATTTTTCCATGATAGTGGAAAAACTGGCTTTTCTTTAAACTAAGAGTTTCTTAAGAGTAATCAACTGAATTGATCAATTGAATGCATCCTTGCTAAATAAAAGCATTCTCTGATCCCATTTCTGACCTCAGTTTGTTTATTACAAACTCAATATTTATTATAATATAAATGTAGTACTGGTTGCTTGATCATTTTTTCAAGGTAAATGCCGTTCAAAATGCAAGTAGCTCGGAAACCATGCATTTAGGAATTGAAAACAAATAACATATTGGAGGAAAGACTACAGCACACCACCGATGGTGTCTTTAATTAAAATTTTACCCTCAAATTTAAAACCTTGACTCACACTCATCCAGACAAAACCACTCAAAAGCTTGGCGTATAACTGAAGGTCAACAGCATGTCAGTGGTCAGAGTATTTGTTTTAAAATAACAGAATGGGTAGCAATCGTCACCACAGCCAGAAGATGAAGTAAGCCTGAAGTTGGTGACTGCCAGAAGTGAGCCATTTTTAGGAAACCAAAGTGGGTTGTAAGAGGAAGTCCAAGTTTACTCAGTGCTTGTGTGTGTACTCACATGCAACACTGATAAAGAGGGGCGAGAATACTCCTCTCGTCCAGACCTGGGTTCCCAAAACTGCAAGAGAAACAACAAAATTTCAAATCCTTTTACACGTGTCAAAACATCCAACAAACAAAACTCTCTCTTTATCTAAAACTGCTTCCTAAATGTTTTCTGGTAGAAGCCCAGTTATATATTACTTGTGTGTATCATCTTGTAGGTGATTAGATCTCTAGATTTCTTTCTTTCTACCTCTTGGCGTTGTCCAGAAGGATGAGCATACTGGCTCCTCCATCGTCTTGGAAACTCTCATAGTGATGGCGATCTGCATTACCGATGAGGTAATCAAAGATGGCTGTGTCGATAACATCCAGGAGCCGTGGCCCGGCATCGTAAGGAGGCATTTTCTTCACGGCCTCGCAATAGCTCTCATCATATTCCCACCTGACAAACACACAGAATAACTGATCAACACGATCAATAAAAACAGACATCCTCTTGAAGGATAACTACATCGGTTCTGGACTAGGGTATGTTTCTCTTCAGAGTCTCTGAGAAATCTCATTAGCCCCCTTCATACAGTTATATCAGTAAATTGCAGTGAAATTACGACTTGAACCGGTAAATAAAAATATGCGCTGCTAACATAGGCAAGGGCATTACATCTTTCCACACAACGGTTTCAAATTACCAGTAAATTCTGTGACATCATTAAATGGAAATGACCTTCTAAATGGCTGCGACTCCTGGTGTTGTGTGTGTAACATGGTCAGTGTTTTTACTAATGTTTTAATTTTTGTGTCAAATGTGAACATGCAGCTTCTTTTGGCCCAGTGACATCGCATTACATGACTTTAAACACAGCTCGGAGTAAAATGTATTGGTAATGTTACAACTTCTCACACTGGTAAATTTGCCTTAACTAATTTACTGGTATTTTTAAATTGGGCCTGTTCAATCATGATCTTTTACTGGCAATTTACCAGGAATTTTCCTGTAAAGTCTTTATGTGTGAAAGGGGCTATTCTCACCATGTTCCAGGTGCCAGTTCACCTAGCAGCTGCTTGCAAACAAAAGGAGTCTAGTGTGCATGTGTTTTATGCTGTAAAATGATTAAACGGTCATGAGAAATATGCAAAACCAATGCACTACAGGTGTCATTTTAAGTAGGTGTAAATTCTGTATTGCATTAGTTTTGAATATTTCTCATGAGGGAAGAAGACCGATAAAGCAGAAGATCTTCTCCTCCATAAATAGACCTGCTGTGACCAACAAAGGTTTTATGATTTTTTCATGTTCTGTTCAACAAAACTATGAAAAAAAAAAAAGAATCACCATTAGTAAAAATCTAAAGTTACAAAAACAAACTACACCACAGCTGCATGATCAACGTCACCATCACTAAACTTCCAACAACTCTTTTAACCTTTAATTCAAATCTACACATTGGAAAGTTTGAGTCTGCAAGCGTGCGAGTATAAACACAATGGGTTAAACAAGTGGACTAGTGGGTAGATAAGTTTAAAGATAAAATTAACCACTTATCAGCAATCACCTTTTTCAAAACCCCTAAAAGCCAACAAAAAATTACAAGTGGGGTATTCCTGATGTATTTTATGTCACAGAATAAAACGTAAAATATCTTAAGCTTGTGTTAACCACAGAACTTATTTTTAGGCTTTTAACCAAAAACCAACTAAAAACCCAATGACGATGGAACCATAAATGCTAAACACAAACCAAAATTTCCAGGTTTTAGGACTCACTCCTGCAGCACTTTGCAAGGATTTTCAGCGCAAGTACAAATTTTGTGCAAACTGCAACCGGAAAACAAGTGCATTTAATACCTGTATTTGCAGAACTGAAAGAGTTTCAGAGAACTTCAGACCAAAATAATACACCCGTTATTACATTTTGAACTGATTAGTAATAGCCAAACTAGTCTTATGTTTCATTAAATGGCTTCTAAAACCAAATGTTTCCAGTAAAGTGACACGAGATAGAGACTATAAGGTTAATGACATGTAAAAAGGTTTCATGCATTTCATACAGTTCTACAACATTGATTAGCCGTAAATGGAGGAAATGCCCTCAATACCTTTCAAGAACTCTTCAATCGCAGTCAAAAATGAACACTTGCCAAGCACCAAATGGGAGGAAAAAATGGACACCGGCTTCCAGTTTATTTGTTTGTTATATTTGGGAAAATTTATTTCTGCAATAGAGCCAGACGAAGCAGAAGACTCCAAAACGGTGTTATGTGTTTTATAGATATTCTGGAGTATTGTTGTCAAAATCAATCCTATGCATATCGATACTGAAATATCTCAAATGGTTTCAATACTCATTTTTTTTTTTTTGCAGTATAAATGACACCAGCCGTGCATTCTCTCTCTCTTCTTATTGCGAGTTCAGGCTCACCGCAGCGTAATAAGTAGCATTTACACACCTGTTGTAAAAAATAATAATAAAAAAACACATTTTATAACATATTTTATTCCAAACTCATTTAATAACATCAGTCGAGTATTTAAAACAACTTCCTTTTGTGATCTGATTTGGCTTAGCATAGAATGAAACTAAATATTTTCAAGCATTCGTTACTGTAAAAGCCTACATGCTGTGTCACTTAGCACTGCATTATATTTAGGCTTTATTTTTATGATTATAGGCGATATTTTTTATGAAAATACCTGAGATGTCTAGAATAACAAAGATAAAGTCATTTACTTATTGTCTTCATGTTTAACCAGTCAAAGTGGCAGCTTGATGCCTTTGTCCATATTAGGGATTTCCTGCAAAGAATGCTAACTATAACGCTAACAATATTAGCATCCATTTTTTGCCTTGTGTTTTGCACTATAAACGCTCAAGCTCTTTAAAGTTGGACGGATTTTGATTGACTCAATTACTGTTCATCAGCTAGGAAAATAAAAGTTCTGAAACTATAGTAATGTTACTTTTCTTCTGTCATTATCATTATAGCTGTGGTGTGGACTTCATTATTCTAATAGAATTGGGACGACTAATAAAATGATACAATTAGAGCTATCATTGTTGGGGTAAAAAGGACTTCGGGGTTCACTCCTTTTGCTCCTTTCTTAATCCAAACTTGGGAGTACAAAAAAAAAAAAAAAAAGATAAAGGTAGTGCTTTATACAAACTTTATTTAAGAGTCTTGCCAGATGTGTAAAATTTGAAAATATTTCCAACTGCCTTGCCAGAATTAACAGCATTTCCCAGATTTCCCAGAATTGTTTACCTTAACATTAATGAAACTGGATATATAAACAAACATTGGATAAACTCCGTGTTTGTTTGTTTTTCTCAGGATAACTGTGGTTACTTCCAATGAATGGTTTTGGTAAGTTCAGCATTTAATAAGGTACAAGCCAAACAGGAGTCCTTTTGAGAGGAACTTTTTTTTTACTTTTTTTGTTTTTTTATTTTTTACATTTAACATAACTTATTATTTCACTTGTGCATTACTTTTATGTAAAAAGAAATAATCTCCGGCTCCAAATTATGAACACAAAAAGAAAAGCAGTGTTACTTTTGGTTTGTGTTTGTAGGCTTGGGAAAAAATTACACCTCATTTCAGGAAACCTGTCTAATGTGGGAAAACCTGTAAGCAAAAACCCTACAGTCTTAATGCTAAATTTTATTTTAATCAGCAGTTTCTGTGCCACCCAGCGTGTGAAAAATCCACAGTTGTATTCTGAATGCTGGACCATCCCATCCTCAGCCAAGGCCAAGAGATAGTATTTCTTAGTGAAAGTCCCCACTGACCAACAGTCACTCACACAACGAGCAGGCCAACCACAAACTATCAGGTTGAAACTGCGCTGAGCCACTGATGCCAAATAAAGCAACATGTACCTGTACACTCATTCAAGTCAAAGCATGAAAATAACTGGCGAAGGGAGAAAACCTGTGAGAGAGAGAGAAAGACAGTTACAATACCTGGCAAGTTTGCCCTCTCGGTATGTCCGTCCCCATGGGTGTCTGTGTTTCTGTAAGGGCCAGACGTCTGGGAGCCACAGGGTAACTGATCCCTCCATCACATCCCCCTCTGCACACGCAGGCTCAGTCTCACGGCAGTAATAACACTTCCCATAGAAACATGTATTATTTCCTACAAGAACAGAGACATTATCATCAATTACCATTATTAAAACCATGTCTGGAAGACTGTGCTTCATGAAAGGATTGTTTTGAAGAGACAAACAGTTGGTTATGAATCTTTTTATGGAATGGATTATGATGCAGATCAGCACAGGCTGATCTGAACTCAAAAAATTTTGCTTGACTGATGCAACTGTCCAACAGTACAGACGTATCAAATATGTTATACTACGAGGCCGTTGAATGCTTGAATCTGATTGGCTGACGTACGTTCTGAGGTGTGCAATTATTTTCAGGGAAATGCATGGCTAACATAGTTGCAGGCAGCTCTCTTGACCACATAACAGTTTCATATCACTTCACATACTGTAGTTAGGTGTAATAGCGGAAATTAGCATACAGTCCCTATACAGCACACAGGAATTACTGCAATAACACGTGCTCGCACATGCACACTACACAAAGGTGTGATTGGTTGTTTTACAAGCTGTCAAGTGAGCTGTTTTGAGCTAGAAAAATCTCCAAAGTGGACCAGACTTTATGCAGGGAATCATAAGTCTGGATGTGTGAGACATGCTTCATATGTTATTTTTATTTTTTTATGCCTAGCCAGATATACTTCAGTATTTAATACAGACTCAATATTTAAACACATGACTGTGGCTAAGAGAAAAGTACTTTGACTTGAATATGATAATGATAAATTAATGCAAAGCGAAGCATTTCAGTTTCTACTATGGCCTCAAAAGTGGTATTTATCAAACTGCATTGGTATCTTGTGTACTATTGAAATATCATGGCACCAGCAGATATGGACTGCAGAACAATTTTCCAAACAAGAAACGTCTTTTTTTTGTATCAGAAATGTAAGTAGTGATTTCAGATTAGGGATCAGACAGAACGCATAATAGAAGACTGTCAGGGTGAAACTGACCGTGCATCAGGAAAGTGCTCAACAGTTGATCTGTAGCTACTGGCTTAATCTCAGTACGCAGATTCATAATCCTCCCCACCACCAGGGGTGCTCTTCTAAAACCTAGGATCCTGCAGGAAGAGATTGAGAAGCTCATGACATCATTATACACCTGGTTATCAACACAGCTATGAGTGTTTAGATTAATATTACATTATCATATGCAGTGTGTGTGCGATATAGAAATTCCATAGGTGGACTGTAGACCCGAGCAAAGACTATGTTGGCTCAATTCATGGCTAAAAGCCAAAACATTTAGATGGCCCCCAGTATAGGCCCAGTATAGGCCCCTGGCGGCAGTATAGGCCATAAAACACCACCCTGTACATGTAAACGAATGTAAACAAATAAATTACACGTTCTCCCTCAAAGACACCTTTCTGTTACTATTGGTTCAATTCATGCTAATTTGTGTTCAAGCTCTGTAGGATAAATTCTGTGACTAAAATAACAGACACAATGTGCAGGAGTAATTCTGTTTACCTGATATAGTAAATTTAATACAGATGTGGTTCGAGTCGCAGTTTATATGTCAAGTAGGGATATGCCGGTATAAAATTTTCCTGTATCGATTAATTGCTCATCGTTTTATCACGGTATACGGTATTGAAATTTAGATATTAGTGGTCATAATACAGTTTATAGATAAAGTTATACTATAAAGACCCATAGGTATCACTTTACAATAAGACCTCAATAGTTAACCATTAACATTCACAACGAGCAATAGCTACATTTGATACAGAAGTTATCAATCCTTGATTAAAAAATACAATTCTTAGTTCATGTTAACTCATTAAATAATACAGTTTCAACTTTAGATTTTAACAACATGTTATTAAATATTGGAATACCTGAGATTAATGAATGTTCAGAGGAATTTTTCATTGGCAGTTCGTTAACTAATGAACTATCTAATTTTAAATAATCAAAACACTTTCAAAAAATATCTAGGGCATGTTGTAGAACAGATTAAAATGAAAAAAAAGTGTGAAAATAAATAGCGTATTAAGTCTAAATACTTAGATATTTGGCACTGTGATTAACATCATAGCGAATACACAAATCTGAATGGCTATTTAAAATTAGGTATATATGTTTTAGAAAGTATCGCAGCTGCTTTATTTATGGGGTTTCCAGGGTAAGGGCTGCATTTTCTGCAGTTTAGCGCCATCTGCTGTCAGAGAGTGAATGTGCTTTCATTCAGCGTGTCTCTCACGAGTTCCTCCATGTGCTTCTCATGCGCGCTTGTTTACATCAGAGCACACACGTGTCTTTCAAGCAGCATACAGCTTTGTTGTACATTTTGACCAGTTGATGGGAAAAGTATTCTTAAAATTCATTCCAAATTCTGAATAATTTGTAATATATAATAATTCATGGTATTTAAAAGTGCCCATAATAACAATATCATGCATATTCATTACCGTGATATATCGCACTACCGAATACCGGCACATGTCTAATGTCAAGTGGGTCAAATAACGGATCGGGTGATCTGTTGTGTATTGAGCAGGTTTGAGTTTACCAAACAGGATCCGTGTAGGACTCTGCACTGCATGGTTTAGTGTTTCAAAGACATAATGAATCATACATTGATCAATATTCGAGCAGGGGTTTTTGAACTTGTCTGGGATCACCAGTGGGCAGCGAGAGTTCATCAACAAATTCAGGGGAAAAAATATTACAGAAAGATCTGCATTAATTATATAAGAAAAAAAAAAAACTAAACAGTAATAATCATTATTCCAATTTAAAATAACTTCTCAATTGTTTATATATGTGTGTTGAATAATGTGTTCCTAAGATTGCAAAGCTGAATTGCTGCTGTATTTTTTATTATTATTTTACATTTCTAAAGTGATTCTGGACAGGCTTAGCACCGTAACCAACTTCAGGCATGTCCGCTATGTCCATGCATGCAGACGTCAATCTAAGGCCTCAAGGAATTGTTCAAGCAGAAGCAGTTCTTTACTCTCGTGTTGTTTTAAACCTGCATTATTCTTGTGGAACATCACAGGTCTTCCATTTCAAATCTGTTTCTCACATCTGGAATATGGGGCACCAATTCACAAAGACTACTTTTATGATACTCAAATAGTGTGTTTCTTCAAATTTTTCTTCAAATAAACTGTGTTTGGTTTTGGAGCAACATGAGAGTGAGTTCACAGTAGCTCATGGAAATAAGAAAAACCCGCTAAAAGATGTTTTAGTGAAAAGCAAAATATTGGTAATATGTTAACAATCAAAATCAAAGTTGACAGCAGGAACGTAGAAAACTAAAAGGCTCTTGGCCCTCAGCATCTAACACCATGCTTGTGAACTCTCAATACGTTCAGACTGAACAGGACAGCAAACAGTCATTCTAGTTTTGGCCAGTCATATTGCTTTCAAATGTAATTATTCAAAATTTGATTATCAGATTATTATTTTTTTAATGCTGACTTGATTTAATGAGGTGCAAAACAGCAGTAAATCACAAGCAAAATTCTGAAAGGGCAGCTTTAGTTTTGAATATGTACATGCAAAGATGCCACTGAGGGCTTCTTGGAATGTCCCATGGGTTCATTCTTATCTAAACATCTTTGCTATGTCTTCATTAACGACTACTATGAAAATACATATATATAATATGCACATACACATATATATATAGACACACACGCACGCACACACACAGCGGCATGCAAAAGTTTGGGAACCCCTTGTTGAATCTGTGAAAATGTGAATAATTTCAACAAATTAAGAGAGATCAGACAAGTTGCAAGTTATTTGTTTATTTAGTACTGTCCTAAATAAGATACTGTAAGAGATAATTATTAAAATAACTCCATTGAAAGGTTTGTGAACCAGGGGCGTAGCTAGGCCCTTTTAGGGGGGGCTTTTCTGTAATTTGTCCACAAATTTGTGGTCATATTGTTCCCCTTTAAATCTTTTAAAATGGATGCAAGTTTGGGCTCCTCTCTTGCCTTTTTTTTTTTTTTGTCCAAATTATCACGGTTATCAGTATTATCACGGTTTTGTTCAAATGTGCTGTTTTCAAAAGATGTTCAAAAAGTTCAGACACAAATCACTTCACCAACAAAGTAAAAAAGCAACAAATTAAATGACTTTTTGTTTGCCTAATCACTAAACCAATAACATTACCAATGATGTTTGGATTTTAAACGACAACTTGACTGACAACAGTGGGAAACTGTTCCAGCTATTCCAGCATTTAAATAAAGAAAAGGGTCAAGTCCAAATTTTAATTGATTAATAATTACTATATGTTTTTTCACCTCCATAACTAATTCTAAATAACTTATCAGATTTTTTTTCAAGCTTGTCTTTCATCAACCGGTCAAAATTTACAAAGAGGAAAACAAAATCCCATCCAATCATTTCTGAAGACAGTCAGAACCTTCAGAGGTACATTCATATAATTAATTAATTCATATATTCATTTGTATAATTACCTTGGCACTCTTTTAAAACCTCAGCTTTTCCACCGTGTTTTCACTCATAATGAAAGTACTCTACATGCTGTTACTGAAAACTGTGCTTTATGCTGGACAGTATTTATTTATCATCTAATACAAATTGAATAACAAATAAAATATTAAACGGTAATACTAACGGTGGGGAATTTTATCATGATTTGTCAAACCGGTAATCGTTACATCTCTATACTGATATATAAATAATGTAATGAAGTCTGCATCTGTTCAGTTCTTTGTCATAAATGCAGTTTAATGTGATGCAGGCATAATACAATCCACTCATTCATACTTTTGATCAGAGTAAATGACAGAGACAGAGAAACATTGTGGAGTTAGGATATTTCGTTCAAATAAATAATAATATCTGCTGGTGACCTGCTCTGATCTTTTTTCCCGAAAGTTAAAGACCTGAATTATTACACGTCTTCAGTCCTCATGGCCCGGTGCAGCTCAAATTATTTGGGTACTCTTATCTTTGGGGAGTAGGTTTGCTGAAACTCAAAGTCGGGGGCTAATTTTCTGTATTGCCTTTAAGATGTTTTGGTTAAGTGCTCACTTCTGAGTTTGTGCAAGATAAACACTTTTAAGGACTGCCCACTGAAAGCCTATAGAATACAATGTATCTCTATCTTAGTTAGACTTTTGATGAATGCAGCGCACTCTCAATAAAGAACTACTCAAGATACCCAAGAGGCTTCTGAGTTTTCTAACAATGTGTGAAGAAAACAATGTAAAGCAAGGTAATGATCACCCTAAAACACTGCCCACGGTTGGAGAAATGCACAATTGAGTTATTTGTTCTAATCGCGCAGCCCTAACATGTGTTAGTCTGTTTCTGTTTGCACATTACCTGTCCAAGTGGAAAGCAGCAATTTCTGCATTATGCCGATCGTACCCTGCGTACGGCTCTCCTTCAACCACGTAATCTCTAGTGTACCTAACAACGAGACAATGAAGAAGATAAAAACATGAGATAGGCAAACAGTAATTGAGAGAAAATCAGAAGAGGACAGAAAGATTGAGTGTAAAAGCATCCATGTCCTAATGAATTCAGGTAAAAAAAAAAAAAAAAAGCATGCAAGCAATTGTACACCAATGTTAGTTTTTGTTTTAACCGGCTGCGGCATGATTTTTCTAGTCTCTTGGTTTCAATATGTGGTCTTCCATTGTGTGAACAGGCCTAAATGTTTAGACAGAATACTGAACTTCAGATATGTTTTGACTGGCTGTGATTGTGTGGTGTCACACAGTATTTTCACATTTAGTGTGGACACTGTATAAGAGGAATGAGCTTAACCAGTCAATCCACTCCTAACATAAATGCACCCACACTGCTTCCTTGATCCTTAAAGAGCAGGATGCAGTCAGCAAATATAAGATTATTTGAGTCTTCCAAAAAAAACGGACCCGATACCTTGACAGAATCCAACACACACAACGCCCACTTAATGCAAGAGCCGTTTTCAACACAGACTGTCGTGGGTGCAGCTTATGTAAAATTCTATATATAACACCACATATAATAAAGTGACTATTACAGCACAAAGAAAACAGGAATACTGTGGCCAAGATGGGTTTGCTGCTCGGAAATCTGAAATAACATTTTTCAATACAGAATCAAGTTGTTATTGAGATTGAGAGTATTGCAAAATAAAAATAAATTTTTTTTTTTACTGCTAACTGAATTAGATTGATGTTTTCACATCATTTTGAAACTACTAACCCTGCAGCTTTAAGAAAAAACTACCTAAAAGGCTATATTATACTTTAGTTCTTAATCTTGTTATTGCGAAGTGCAAACCTCAAGCATTAGACACTAGCATGTCATTCCACTCAAAAAGTCTGCTTTTGAACCTCCCCTTAGAACGGCACACAATATTCACAAAGTTCAGTGTGGATGTGAAGCCATCAGAGATGAGGTGTGGAGATGAAGGACACCAGGAGAGCTTCCTCACTTATCTAAAGTCTCTGTAGAGCCATGATAACACGAATAGCTGAACTCACCTCAAATAATGACTGATCAGCTTTGTGTCTTAAGTGCACACAAGCTGTTTTATTCCAGAAATATTCTGGTAACACTTTACAGTTAGGGGTTGTTAACATCACTTTTATTTCATGACACCTAATTCATTAAAGGGATAGTTCACTCAAAAAATGAAATGAAAATTACTCGCCCTCATGTCATTCCAAATCTAAGGCCTTTGTTCATCTTCAGAACACAACTATATTTTTGATAAAATCCGAGATCTCTCTCACCCAGCATAGACAGCAACACGACGGAGACATTCAAGGTCCAGAAAGGTAGTAAGGACATCGTTAAAATAGTCCATGTGACATCAGTGGTTCAGCCGGAAAAAATAATAACGACTTTATTCAACAATTCTTCACTTCCAAGTCTTCATGAGAGTACCTGGATGCATGTAGAACACGTTTGTGCTGTGCCTTGTTTACGAGCAGAGGAAAACACACGCATGCATCCCGGTACTCTCCATAATGGCACCGGACGCTGATGTGGAAGAGAAGAATTACTAAATGAAGTTACTTTATATGCGCACAAAAATAATTCTTGTAACTTCATGAAATAATTGATGTCACATATATATATACTTGTTTATTTTAATTAATGTTTGTGTGCATGAACTTTTAATTTTATGTTAGGTAACGCAACTTGATATCTGTATACGCTATTTGTTTGGCAAGTTACACCACGGATGCATTCAATTGATCTGCAAAGATATTTAAAGTGTTACAAATGATTTCTATTTCAAGCATCGCAGTTTCCATAAAAATATTAATCAGCACAACTGCTTTCAACTTTGATAATAGAAGTGTTTCTTGAGCAGCAAATCAGAATGATTCTGAAGGATCATGTGACACTGAAGACCGGAGTAATGATGCTGATTTTTATTTTATTTTAAAATAAACTGAAATAGAAAACAGTTATTTTAAATTGCAATAATACTTCACAATGTTATTGTTTTAATGCTTTTTTGAATATTAGAAAAGCAGCGTAGAATATAACTAGTTTAATAAATGCTGTAAAAGCTCTTTTTTTAATTGTTAGTTCATGATACCAAATGCTTTTAACTAATGTTAACAAACTAAACCTCATTAACAATATCCTAAACCAGACAAATTGAAAACATTAAGAACATTCGAGAAAAGCCTTCATACGTCAGTAAGTCCTTCAGCTCAATTAGTTATTACTAGTTTGTGTCACATTTTGAATATAGCTTCCTCTTTGTATTATTGTTTGTTTGTCTATTGTTTTCTTATTACTATTATGCTCTTCTTTTGCTCCACACCTTCATGCACACTCAGGTTTCTAAAAGGCACTGTATTAATAAAAATGATTATTATTACATTTCTTGTTCATTCATTTGTTTTTCCATTTCAGTCACCGGCTTTTTCATTCTCTAACTCACTCACTCACTCTTCCCCTCACTCTACCTCTTTCTTAATCACTCACTCCTTTTATTTTAACCTCATTCACATTCTCATTACTTTCTCTCTCTTTCGTTTTCCATCTTAATCATCTGTCTCTTTACCTCTTAGGTTTGAATACCACTTTCTGTCCTCCGTCGAGCACTAGGAGGGCTTTAAGCTGGGTGCCTTTATAGCCCACGTCAGCCCTCTCCACATGAGCGGTGGAAAGGGCGTTCAGCACAGCGGCTAGCTCGGGCGTTTCGTCCGGGTACACCTCCCGAGGTCCCACCCACTGGGCGGCCACTTCCCAGGGCGACTGCAGGGTGTGCGTGAGGCGAGCGCCCTTGACCAGGGCCAGGCTGCTCTCCATCTTGCGGAAGGCCCGCAGGTCGCGGCGGCTGGCGGCCGATCCCTCCCCTCCATCCAGGAGGAAGACCTTGGCCAGGCCGAGGAGAAAGAGCACAGCACACAGCACCACCACACGCTGCTTCAGCTTCATCACCTTCCACAGCCAGACGCCCACCGGCGGCCCACCACGCCTGAGTCTGCCCGGAGACACGCACCTATGCCTGGGGCATGGCACTGCCCGCTGTCTGACCAACACCAGCACCGGTCAGGCTGGACAGGAGCGGGTCGAACCACCACACCGGACGACACTTCCTGTGAGAAGAGAGAGTGGCTGTCATTTTAAAGGAATCGATTCAAATTAGTTGGACATTTTCTTAGTCTCAGTACATGCAACATTTATAAGAATTTGTTTCTTCATCAAAACTGATTTGGAGAAATCAGTCTTTTATATTACTTGTTCACCAATGGATCCTCTGCAGTGAATGGGTGCCGTCAGAATGAGACACCAAACAGCTGATAAAAACATCACAATAATCCACACCACTCCAGTCCAGCAACTGATGTCTCGTTAAAAAAAAGTCTGTTTTTGTAAGAAATAAAACCATTAATATATACTTTTAACTGTTGCTTCGGGCTAAAATGCTTAAATAAATGCTTCCTGTGTCCATTATATCGCTTTCTCCAGTATAAAAAAGACACCTTGTCTGAGAAACATGCGTAGTTCAAACCCATTTATAAGTAAAAACAGTCAAAAACGCCTATGGATGTTGATGAGAGTGAACAATAGAGGATGAACTGTTTTACTGGAGGAAGTGTAATTACAGATTACAGACTCATATCTTGTCAAGAAGCGATTCTTTATAGTTAAAACGTTTAAATGATAGATTTGTTTCTAACAAACATGAAACTTTTCAATTCACAGGACATTAACTAGTAAACTGGAGTCATGTGGATTATTGTGATGTTTTTATCAGCTGTTTGGACTCTCATTCTGACGGCACCCATTCAAGATCCACTGGTGAACAAAGTGACGTAATGCTAAATTTCAGTGAAGAAACTAACTCATCTATATCTTGGATAGGCTGAGAGTAAATTTTGGGGTGAACTATTGCTTTAAAGCACATTTTTTGACTCAGAACAGATCTACCATTTATATTGTTCTGTATGACTGCCGTGAGTCAAGACGGACAGACATGATGCAGACAGACACAGAATTAAATCAGGACACTTCAAATAAGAGCACTCACTGATGCACGAGAGCTTCCTCAGTTATATAAGACGCTCCTGGATGTGTCTGTGTTCGTCTCGCACACACGCCAACTCAAATCCTCCTGATATATGATTAAGAGTCCAGCCTGGTGTGGTGTGGAGGACGGGCGGACACCTGTCTGCTCAGGTGTGTCTGGTCTGTTACTGACTGGGCCAGTCTGGTTACTGTGACACAATCTTGAGCTCCCTGAAGTAGAAAAAAGACAATAAGCATGCAAAGCTTCTGGCACATGAATCATTCCGGGTGGGTGAAAGCATTCTAGATCAGATTGTTTTATTCAAAAACACATTTAAAAAATACATACAATGATTTGAATTTACCTCTTCTGAGATAAGCATGTTTTTAACATCTGGATTCAAATTTCCTTTTGATATTTTTTTTTTTTTTTGTGGGGGAAATAATTCATAAACATCAAGGAGATAAAGCTGTCCTGATATCATAATAAAGAAAACACATGAAAAGAACGAGATTCTTAAAAAGAAAAACTGTATTAAATAGGCATAGGCAAATAAATATGTATAATCTTTTAATAAAACATTTCGACAGCTTTATTAATATTTAGTTATGAACTAGACACATTTAAGATTTTTTTTTCTATTCTATAAATTAATTTGATCAAAAATACAGTAAAGAATAATATTAAACATTACTATTAATGTTATTTAAAATAACTTTTTCTATTTTAATATACTTTAAAATACAATTTATTCTTGTGATGGCAAAGCTGAATTTTGTGATGCTTTATATATATATATATATATATATATATATATATATATATATATATATATATATATATTTATTTATTTTTTTTTCCACAATTGAATGCATCCTTGCATTCAAATACTACTGTGATGAATTGTACTCTAAATGGCTCACATTCAAGGGCATCTTAGACTAACACTCTTATCTTATAACAACAAACAGAGGCCACAATTGCATTTCAGTATAAATCAAAGATTTATTCCAAGTCAAACATACACCCAAAGATAGAAAGCTTCAAAACGTTTAGCTCCACTGCACACAAAAGGAAAAACTCAATAAATGCCAGCCATCAATATGCAGAGCCTCAAACACATGCAACATTCCTGATGGATCACAGGATTAACACTACAGTGAAAAAGCAGCAGCAGAAGAAGAGTCTCGGCTCAAACTCAGCACTTCCTGATCTCAGCCTGGGGCTTCTCTGAGTCTGAGAGCGCTGCCACTCCAAAGACTTCTACTAAACACATACACGTTCACTACTGTGCTCTGCTCTCTTATATCTAGCATGTGGGATGAGCCCACTCCTTACAAAGGAATAAAGGAAGACTTTTTGGCAGACATCCACAAAATACACTGCTTGGATTATAGAACATTACATGCGTATTTTTGTTATGCTATATTGATCTGCATCAATAATCTCTGGTGCCTTTATGAAGAGAAAAAATAGAGTTGACAAGTGCTCATCATCCAGGGCTCAATAGAACGGATTATGTTACTAAATCTTACATTTGATTATTATGTGCATGCACTTCTATGCATTGCAAGCTTATAAATGGGTTTAGTGGGACACACTGAATATTGTTGTTGTGAATGCAGTTTATGTTAAATACGTCACCAAGGTCAAGTTATCGGTCATGTAGTTTCATTATAGCTGTATAATCTCCAGCTATTAATGCAGTTAGGCTTCTTGAATTGGTTTGGTCAAGCGGTATTCCTAGAATGCTGTTATTTAGTCTAACTCAACACTTCACTGGACTTCTGAAGCAGAGCATGTGAGAAGAAAGATGTGAAAGATGAGATCTCAAATGTTGGTCTCTTTTGCTTGCCTAAGCTGAATTTATTTGATCAAATATACGGTAAAACAGTAATATTGTAAAATTATTACAATTTCAAACAACTTTTCTATTCTAATATATTTTACAATGCAATTTATTTCTGTGATGCAAAGCTGAATTTTCAGTAACATTACTCGATTCTTTAGTGTTACATGATCCTTCACATATCAAATCAGTGGTGTTGCTTATGTTTTTTATGGATTTTTTTTATATAGATCCTTTCCGCAGAATGATGACGTGTCCCTACAGCTCCAAAACAATTATTATGATGATTTTTTTTTTTTTAAATAATGCACATTTACAATACTATATTTCGTATTATATTACCTTAATTAAATTGCAGTAAACAAGTTAACACTGCTGCGTGCGTCAGTGTTTCTAATGCAATGCCTGAAGGGAGTGACAACAAAACCCTTCTCTTTTCTAACAACTGTAATCAATCTGCCTCAGATTTTTCCTCTTTTATTAACTCATAGAGACACTATTTGAGTAAATGGACTTCAGAAATGATATCCGACTTTTATTACATTCACCAAACTATGCTGATTTCCGCTTCTGAGAACCCTGAAGGTCAATCCAGTGGTCCAGCTTCAGTCTAAAAGCACAGGAGCTGAGGAGCACAGAGCACACAAACTCTGGAAATATTCTGGAAATGTGTATTATCCATGCACGAAGCTCTGATTCACACAACAGCCTTAGATCTCTGCAGATATCGGGTCTTTAGTCGGGTGCTCGGTCTCTCCTCATCAGATCAGACACATGCAGGTGAGAGAGTGTACATTCATCATGAGACTGGGTGGACCGCCTGCAGCATATCCTGGCCACGCAGGCACTATTAATACACAATCAGCCATTCATATCAACTCCAGCTACACGCTAACACACATGTATCACACCTACTACACAAACAGGTTCAAGTGATACATACAAAAAGAACAGCTTTTACATTTAAGACGTTCAGTAAGGCGCCGCTGGACTGACTGAACCGCTGCCGTCAAACGTTTAAACACACCTAATACTCACTTTTATTACATTTACTCAAACATAAGAAACCAGTTGACATAACGGCTAAAAATGTACAGTGAAACTGTGTCAAATCGAGCTCTCACGCCATTCTGTGTATTTTATAAGCGAGAGCGCTAACGACGGTTAGCCCAGCTAGTTCACAATTCCCTCGTTTTCTTCATATTATGGCGATAAAATAACCACGGATATAACCCAACGACACAGTTAGGAGCTCACCGTAGGTGTACCTCTATATATGAGTGTCTGCAGTTGCTGTTGGTGAGTTGAAGTCGTAGTTTTTAGTCACAGCATATCCGCAAGGCTAAGAGGCTAACAGTGAAACCGTGACATTTAAAGGCATCGACTCACCCTTGCGCTACTAACGAAACATTTCGACAGAAAAACCCCAACGCGTTCGACATACGTTTATCGACAATATCCAGCCGCTTGTAGGTCAGCCTCCATTCATTACTGCTGCTGGCTGTGTTTGTGTCTGAGTCTCTGTGGCTCTTCCTGACTGACTGACTGAACACACACACACACACACACACGGACTGACACGCGAGCACAAACCATCCGCGTGTGTGGGGCATATAGGAGAATTAAACATAATGCCAATTACAAAACTATCGGCATCGTGAGACGTTTTTCCCCAGTAAAAATTCCGGTAGATGTTTCAAATGTCACAAATTTCGAACAAACGCAGTAACATTTCTACACTATAATCCTAAACATATTTAACTCACACTGCACAGAATAGTTGCTATGGCATATATTTAATAGCCTATATTAAATCTTATATAATATTATATATTATAGTTACAGATTTTCTTCTCGTCTCTTAACGCTGGTGAACAGCAGGGGGAAGTATCACACCGTTACTCTCTGACCGATTTAACGTCCAGACTAATAACATCAATATTAATCTGTACCAAGTTACTGAGAAAATTTTTTTTAAAACTTTATTTTAAGGTTTCCTTGTCACACGTTACATGTACTTACTATAGTAATAAAAATAAATTATGCATAATTACATGCAAGTAGCATAACACTAACCATATAGTAAGTACATCTACGTTACTCTGTACTTAGTAAAAATAATTACACTGAAACAAGGACACCTTAAAATAAAGTGTAACAGAAAAAAGAAGTGTAATTAAATTAGTTACTTAAGAAAAAGTTAACGATTACAGGCGTTACATCTGAATATTTTCACACATCTACAGATTTGAGTGATTTCTTTCCCAAATTGTGTGACAGTAATCAGTGTGAAGTGCTACTGTAAGGTTAAGCCTGCCTGCTTTAAATGATTCAGTCGAAAAGCTTCGTTACAAATCTAAAAAATAAAATAAAATGTACTTAAGTTACATTTCTTTAAAAAAGTAAATGAGATAAATACACTATTTGTTACATTTTAAACGGTAACTTTTCTAACCAATTCCATTTCCAAATGTAACCGACCAGTTTTGGTTTTCATTGACTTCTATTATATAAAGAAGAAAAAGAAAACAAACAAGACATATCTGATATTTTTAATTAGAATTTTTGGTTAAACCACTCCTTTAAAAGTATAATTTACCCCAAATATGACAATTTTATAATCATTTACAAAAACCTATTTAGTGAAGCCCTTTTTGTGTAAAATGTAGCTTTTTCACAACAAAACATTCTGTCCTCCGTTTGTATATTCCTTGAACAGTAGTTTGCTGTACAGTACACTGTAAATGCATCTACAAATAGCCACCGGAAGACAAAGGATCTAAAAGTGGAGCAGCACATCTAGAGGCAGAGATTCAGAAGAATCACTTCTTTTACTTCAACAGTAGAGACTCCCGAGTTGTACCACTAGCTTAGCTGTGCAAGCACACGCAGAAGATGTTCAGAATGTATTGTATACGGTGTGCAACAATACATATTAGTAATCTGGTACATCATTGTCACATGACCTCAGTGTTACATGCTTAATTAGAAAAAGTAAAAAGTTTAACACTGATCAAAGAGATATTAAAACTCATGATGATTTCTTTTGTGGGCTGCCTTGTTTACATTCATATGCAATTGTGAACGAAGCCGCATCCTCAGCCAAAAGAAGACACGGGGACCACTGGATTAAAAACCATACAACCAAAAGTGTTTATTAGTTTAGTCCTGTCTGGAACCCAGGAGCACATCTCTCAGGTCAAAGGTCATAGTGCTACCCTGGGTCATGGGTCCCAGCCGGCGTGGGGTCAGTCGGGGAGGTTATAAGGTGAGTGGGAGCAGGTGACACAGGATGGCACAGAGTGAGACGCGCACACACACACACACACGCACGCACGCACGCACGCACGCACACACACGCACAATCAAATTCATTTCTTAAACAACTCAATACAAATCTGTATCATTCCGTTGCAATACACTATCACATATAACAATTGATGCGGTGAGATGATGAGAAGTCCATCTGTCAATATCATGTGTGTGTGTATCATATCATATGCATTGGACATATAAAGACACTGAAACTGAATAGTACAAAGTAAGTTGGAGATACAGAGAATCTCATTGAAAAGAATGAACATAAAATTAACTGTAAAGGAAAAAAGACAAACCAGCAACAACAAAAAATAACATTTATCATTACTGTAGTTAAGGGGGGAAAAATCCATCATGAGCAATTTCATTCATCACTGCTATTTCATTATTGTTCAGAGAGAGAGAGAGAGAGAGAGAGAGAGAGAGAGAGATGTAGTGTGAAATAATAAACAACTGGAACAAAAACAAGGTCCAAAAATGCATTAGATAACAGAGGCAGCTTAATCACGTTTCCCACCGTTCTTCTGCCTCCATTTATGAACCATAGACCGTTTCTTGCTCGAACTATTACATGACGTCAACCCCCATCCGAACCCCTTTAGAGAAACAAACCTAGAAAATGCCACAGAACCAACATTATCATAATTTACTTTGGTCCAAGTTTCTGCTGGAAAAGGCTGGAGACTTGACAAGAAGCATAACTCATTTCAGTAAAACGTCTGGCGTGATGTTCCCCCACGTTTATTAAGAAAGATTCCCATTTCAACAACTTTCTCATTTAATTCTTGGTGCCAAGTTCATGTGGTTGGTCGAGATCTCTGCCTGTGCTTTCACAACTGCTCCAAAACGACCATCCAGCCTCACGGGACTTTCACAGCTTGAACCAAAATAACATTCATGTTCATTTATCATATAAACACTTTGTCGACAGTGTTTTTCGGGTGTCTCATTTCGCTGATTGACTCCCATAGTTCCCCCCCCCCCCCTCATCTTGTATGTGGCAGAGCTTCAAATAGCTTTTTTTTCTACAACCTAAAGTGCTAATACCTGATATTAAAGGCTCAGAACAATACAAACGCATGTAAACGAAAACTACCCCGGATCAGCTAACCTGTCACACCCAGCATTTCTCAAACATCTCCATATCGCCTGTGCGGGACGCCACGTTTCCTATGAAATCCTCCCTTTTAGATTAAAGATACCTTACGAAAATATTGTTTTAAGAAGACCAGCAATGCAAGATGGCCAGTTTCCCATCCACGTCCCCGGCACCCAATCATCTCCACTCAAATCCCACACAAAAACACCCCAAAAGGAATGACGATAACTTGTTATTGAAGTCAGGTCGAGTATAAACCAGTTGCCAACTCCTCCATTACCATTTATTCATGTCAATTTAGTTCATTATTGTCAGTACAAAAAAAAAAACACCACAGCATCTCGACACTCTGGAAGAAGTTTCTTGCAATCATCATCCAAGCAAAGCTGGATCTTCCCATTAAAAAAAAAAAAAAGAAAAGACTTTGACATTCCACACGACTGGAAACAGTAGAGCTGAACCTGGACATGGATCTACAGAAATCGAAAGATAAAGGCAGACCCATCTAATTGAATGTCTTAAAAGACATTCTGATCCGTTACATCTCAGAACGCTAGTCGTTGTCGGCTAAGCTCAGAACTAACATCTCTTGTTCCCAACAGAAACCGATACAGCTGTTTTATTGAACGTTTATGGCTCAAGAGAAGAAAACATCACACTAATGCCAAGTCGAGGTGATGCTACTTTCAAAATGTAAATGTCAAGATCGTACATAACTTGTTAACGTAACAGACAATCAAAATAGTCTAGACAAGTGCAACTATCCCAGTAATACTGAAATAAAATAATGAAATAAAACCACATTAAAGCAAAAGACATAAAAATAGCAGTGATGCAAAGAAAACACAAGCAGTGCCTTATCTCCTGCTCCGATTCTCACCATTCGCACAATTCCATTGGAAAACCATTGATAGGGGGGAAAAAAAAACCTAAATACAATGGGACTAAATACAAGTTTGAGGATGTAAACCAACTGACATCTGTGCCCACTAACATTCACAGCTTGAAAAGTGTGTTTATGAAGGTGCGTCCTCATAGACAACTCAAAGAGCTCAAACCAACGGATCTTTTACTCTTTGACTGAACCTGTGTAAACCGGCGTGTGCTTATTGCAGATGCTTAGAAGTTTTCAGAGTCTTACCATAAAGGAGTGGCTTCAAACATCTCGTTGTTCCTGCTTAATGAGCTCTTCCCTTCTCAATCTTTTCTTTCTACACACCCTGGGTTTGAACATCTCGGGTGCCTTCAAGCAAACCAAACATGTTTGTGTGTGTGTTCGTGTTGATATGAGCTTAAAAGAAGGTAGGAGAATTCATAAAAGAGCACAGAAGCCGAATAGAAACGTTCAGAAGATAAAGAGTTTCTCTGCATCTGGAATTCGTCGAGTATCGGAGCCCTTTCTGCTTGCGTTTTAATAAATGAGGGACTTCCATCTGCTGCAGCTGAACCTGTTTGTGGAAAATCTGGTGTCCTGCTTGCATGAGCCTAACTCAAGTGTGTGAAGACGCATTCAACATCTTGTGCAGAGCTTTAGTGTGATTCGATTTACAACCATAAAACTCAAGCAACAGACAAGGTAAAGAAGGTGTAAACGAACGCCAGAGGTCCATGAAGAGTCCTTCAAGAAGAGCCCAAGAAGAATCCAATTGCTGGGAATCAGATGGAAGATGCAGGAAGTGTAAATAAAATGTTAAAGGAAGAAGGAATCAGGTCCTTTCAGGTCAAACCAGCGGAGGGGACACCATCGCTCTCTCTCTCTCACACACACACACACACACACACACACACTCTGCTTGTTAAGGCAGTGGTGCTCGAGGAGTTTGCTGTGGGGTTCAGGCTGGGTGATGGCAGTGGAAAAGCTCCAACGCACACAAAACACGAGTCATTTGCTCTTTTATTCGTCTCTGGCCTCTGGCCTTCATATTCCTCTGCTCTCCTGTCATCCAGGAGCCGCTCATGAGCTCTCCAGGTGTCTGATTCGCCCTGCTCGCACTCATTCGAAAGACATTAGATTTGCTGGGACCTGAAATGCAAAAAGAGAAAGTGACAATGAGAGAATATGAAAGGGATATGTATGATTTCACAAGATCCTGTACTGTTTTCTAATAGGCTATTCTAGTCTAGCTGAGACGGTGAAGACTTTGGAGAAAGTTTGCAGATAATGGGGTCCTGTTATAAATAACTATCCCAGCAAAAGTCTTGAAACAGGCTCGAAATGTATTAGAATTAATAATGATATAATTAATGATAAGTGTTTGAGTGCTATCATGCACCAGCTAGTTTTGGCAAATGTATAAAATGTATACATATAATATTTCATAATAATAATTCCCGTAGTTATTGCTTGCAATGTAGTTAACATCTTTTTATAAAAGAGTAGCTTGACTGTAGTTGAACTATGAATAGCTCATTTCAAACTAGCTTCTCCAACACTGCACTTGAAGGAAGCGTCTAGTGAAAGTCGAGCACTAGAGGGCAGTGTGATTGCTCAGTTCAGTGGAGACCTGAACACCTGCTGAGGGAACATGATTCTGAAGGTCAGTCTGACCCATGTACTTGGAAACAAGAGGTTTCAAAACTCCATTAAGTGAAATGCTTTGGATTTAATAGATCCCACAGAAACAGTCTGTGATTTGCTGCTTCAAAGCAGAAGGTTAGAGCAAAATGTTCCCACATTTATTGAACCCAGAGGATTTCAACATTATGGCATCTCCTGAGAAACAATTAACATCTATAATTTAGCTTAGAAATGCAGCCTTTGCATGGAAACGCTCTGAACATTCACATCAGCGGCAATGAATGGTTTATATGGTGCATTTTCTCTACAAAGAACACTGAGATAAAACACAGCTGAAATAAATCAAAACACACACACACACACACACACACACCTGTTGCCTGTTGCTTTGACAAGCTGCACTCAAGTGTTTGAACCACAGCAGAGCGTTCATTCTGTTCCCTGCCTGGAACTTATATGAGTTTCCTGTTGGCACACACACACAAAAATAATTGCAGAAATTTGCATATTATAATATAATAATTCTCAGTACAAACTAAACCAATGTTTTGTAACAGGTTTTATTTCAGTGAAAGGTCATGTCTCTTTGATCAAAACTTGTGATTGGTTGCTGTCTGAGTACAAGGCTTGTGATTGGCTGTCTCACCATGCTCAGAGTCGGTCAGCAGGAAGACGTCGGGATGCTCCGGGTCATCTGCCATCATGGCCATTAAGCCCAAAACAGAAACACTTTTGCTGGCAGTGGACTTGAACTGTGAAAAATACAGTTAAAATATTAAAATGATTTAGAATATATATATATATATATATATATATATATATATATATATATATATATATATATATATATATATATATATATATGTATGTATAATAATGGCACTGCAATTTGTAACAATTTAAATGAATTGTTATTATTATTTGTATTAAAACTGATCACTGCAGTCAAAATATCAAATGCTTCTAATCTAATTTTTATTTAAAATAAACGTAATTATTTATCACATCAAACTTTTTTGGAAGAAATATATTTTTATTGAAAAATTATTATTACTACTAATACTTCTTCCTTTTGTTATTATTATTATTATTATTATTATCTAATTAATTAATTTGAAAAAATGAACATCAATTGAACCGTTTTAATATAAATAAATACACAGCTTGGCTTCATTCTTGTGCGCAGACCCGAACACACATGTATCACAAGTGTCAGCGTAAGCAAGTAGTTGAGTGTGTATAAACATCTGTTAGCGTATGTGTATTGGACAGTGACATGTGCGTCTCATTAACACTGATAATGTGTGATAGCTGATGATGTCATCCATCTCTTTGTCCAATGACTGCAAACAGCTGTCTGAAAAATGAAGCCTGATGATCAGCCGTCCTCCCTGGCTCCAGCATCTCTTCCTCCCTCCTCTACACCTCCAGGACAGCATCTCTACTAACGGCACCCAAGGCTTTCTGTCTGACTGAGTGCATTCAGTGTAACTGTTCCTGGCTCACAGGATCCCTGTCTCTTCCAAACTCTCCTGCTGGATGGTATTAGAATGAGCAGTCTCCCATCAGCGTATACTGAAGTGATTATGTGATGAAGCATCAGGCTGCAGGACACGGTGACGCTATCTTCCTCTCACATGATGAGTGTCATCATTTCATCAGTTTCAGATGGACCACCCGCGGACTATACAAAGCTAACTGTATTCTACAAATCAGCAAGTTCAAATCTCACAGACCAACCACTGTTAGAACACCACTTTTTACATCGTTACATATTTTTAAATAATTAATATTGATTCTCAGAAGATTTTTTTTTTTTTTTTACTGCATTACATAAAATTGACTGTAAAAAAGGATAGAAAAAGTAGTGCAGGGACATATTAAAACGATCATGTGTGACGAATACATTTCTAAATATTAAAAAAATGTTTGTATTTGACACTAATGCTTGCTGTTCATTTGAACTTTATATTGATCAAAGAATCCTGAAAACATAAATAAATTATGTATCATGGTTTCCACATAAATATTAAGCAGCACAACTGTTTTTAACATTAATGATAATAATAATTCATTATTTGTGCATGAAATTAGGATGATTTCTGAAGGATCGTGAAAATTCAGCTTTGCATCGAAGGAATAAAATACATTTGAAAAATATATTCAAAAAGGAAACCATTATTTTAAACTGTTTTTATCAATATTACAGTTTTTACTGCAGTTTTGATCAAATAAATGTAGCCTTGATGAGCATGAGACTTCTTTCAAAAACATTCAAAATCTTGCCCAACTGAATCACTTTTAAAGGGTAGTGTATATTTATTTTTTTAATAATTTTTAATCTAATAATAATAAGTTATTATATTAATTAAAATAAAAAAATCACATTAGACTGAAATTAATTTCTTTAAAATTATAATAACTATTGCTTAGTCATAAAAATATAAACCTTAATAGTCCTAAATAGGCCTAGTTGTTTTTAAGCTTCTTAAATATGGTCAATATTATTATTTTATTTTTTGCCAGAATAAGTAACAATATGGTCTGTAATAGTGTGGAGAGACTCACATGCTTCCTCTCTGTGGCCTTGAGGGACTTGGCAGTATAATAGTAAAGCTGAGTGCCACAAAGAGCCACCCAATACTTAGTCCACGCTGCCACCTACAGACAACACAAGAGAAACAGAGAGACGTAATATTAGTCCAAACACTGAAGCACACAGAACCACATCAGAGCGGTTTTCTCCGAAGCAGTGGAGAGAAGTAAACAATATTAACCATCAACAGTTATCAGCCACTTACATTAGACATGCAATAATTAAAGATACGCTGACTAAAATGTGCAACAGTCGCACGTTGACTTTCAGACGACTACCACAAACACCACTTCACAGACAGCGTCACAGGAAGCCTATGAGTGTGCTTTATTTTCATGGTTGAAATACAAAACTTTCTTTCATAAGTACAAAATCCCCACAATGTCAGCTAAGCGTAATATATCAAGTTTGTGTGCGAGAGACATTTCCTGAGCAAGCATGAAACAAAATAGAAGAAATCTCAACATATCGATCTAGATTAAGCGAATGGTACACTCTTAATTATATGCTTATGCAAGAAAATAGAGCCGAAAACTGTACAAACATGTAGTTATCCAGTGTGTGTACGTGCATGTTTGAGGAAAACGTCTAGAAAGAGAGAGGTCAGCAGATTTAGTGGCAGATCAAATATGTGCAGGAGATGGGGGTCTTAAAAAGACTCTCGGCGCCCATTACTGGACTTCAGCAAAGTATCTTTTACTGCCTTGGCTCCCTTCACACACTACTCTCTGAGGAAACCGCAGGGTTTGATGAGGCTAATGGAGAAATGACTGACAGTTAAGAGACACTGTAGAGCAAAAGATGAAAGTGTAGATTATGATGAGAGGGCAGAGGGGAAGGGACGTAACGACAGAGAAAACACACTCGTCACTGCTGGTTTTGATTTTACACTGGACATCAAGTAGTGACCCAACAGAACCAAATCAAGCAATATACTCTACAACCTAAAGTTTGGCATCAGTAAAAAAAAAATTTCTATTTGGATTCCCCTAAAATATCAAGCAGTTTACAACATATGAAATGTTTAATGTGCATCAAATCAGAATATTAGAATGATTTCTGAAGGGTCATGTGACACTGAAGAAAATTCAGCTTTGCATCACCGAAAATAACATTACATTTTATTATATTCATATTTTGAATATATTTCAAATTGTAATAGTATTTCACAATATAACTATTTTTTTAACTAATAAATGAAACGGTCCATACTACATTTTAAAAAGTTTTTTTTTTTTTTTTTTTTTTTAGAAAAATGGCCTTCTTTTGTTGCATTAAATAATTTGCATTTGGCACCATTTTGGAAAACAACAGAAAAGCGAGAGATTGAGATCACAGGGAGAGTTTATGAACAGGAGACAGATGAAGAGCTGCACCAGTGGTGTTCTCACCGTGGGTTTCTTGCCCTCCTTGAGGACTGTTTTCCTGCGTAAGACCCCCTGAACTGTGACGGCTCCTGGGTACAGATGCACCGCCAGCTCCTCCGACTCTGCAGAGCTACACACACACACACACACACACACACACACACACACACACACACACACACACAGGCTTAACTGACACCCAGGGGACATGTAACACTTCTTAAAAAAGACGCACAGAAACTTACAGATCAAGGGAATATATTTTAATCCCCTCCCCAGAGTTATGATGTGAAGAAAGTGAGAGTGTTTGAGAGAAAAAGAAAGCAAATGAGGGATCTGTGAAAATCTGAATAGATAATATTGACCAATAACCACCTTAAGGGGATAAGTTCGCCCAAAAATAAATTCATTCAGCCTCATGTCATTCAAAACATGTAGAAAGTCAATGATATGAATCCAAGAACTTTGATTTGTGACAGATGAACAATTTAGACAGTGAAATGTATCAACTGATTCATCAAAAATCTCAAAATAGTGATTGATTTATGAACTCTTGTTAACCTGCCAAGATGATTCTCATTGATTATCAACTTGTTTTTTTATTTATTAATGTTTGCATCAGTAACTAAAGTAACAGATTCTAAATGAGGGCGAGTATATCATGATTTACTTTTTTTTGGTGAACTATTAGTTATTAGTTACTTATGTGACGTATAAATAATATGTTTTTGTTTCTCTTATTTATTTTCTCAGCTACTGCATACTGCCAACAGCATTCTCTTTTCACAAGCAGAGAAACAAAGCAACTCCACCGCCTACAAATGTTGTCTACTGACATCTCAGAGACACAAAGCATTTCTCTATTATTTCTTTCTAAATCTACGAATAAAAGAACAGCCTTGGATCCTTTAAGATCTGTATGTAGATGACCTCTGCAGTGATTGGGCAAGCCATCCAGATGTGAACTACATAATTCTGAAAAATTAAAACTGTTGATATGCAATAGTGGGTGGTCATCTGTTACCCATCTGTGAGCACCACATGTGCTTCATTGCTGAACGAGCTCTTTTTATGTATTTATTTGATTTTTCTTTTTTAAATAGACCGGTACAATTGCTCTAAAATGGATAAATTTAGCCAGACAGAAATGCTCTCTGCAGGAGCTTTAGCATGTAGGACTCTCAGCATGGTAAACCCCTGTCTTCAAATTAAATTTACCCTTTTTAAAGCACTGCTGGGGCCATCGGAGCACTGCTCGTGAAACGAGTTCACCACATCCAACAATAAATTTCAAGACAATTACTGTCAGACTTCAAATTGTCTGCTGTGAGCAATGTGCCCTTTATTAACTTTATCTACAGGTCTGCATCTGAGGTTATAGCCATTTAGTCTATTTATTTGTTGAACATCTGGCAGTTATCCTGCTGCAGGGCTGCACTATTCAGTTTCTAACCGTTCAGTGCACCTTTTTAAAAAACATAGAGACCACTGTTCCATTGTTTCATAATTACAATCGAGTTGTTTTTGAACACAAGAGCACGGCTAATGTGAAAAGCCTCTAAGAGCTGTGTCTGATGGACCCATCTGTGCATGCATTTATTGAAATTGTAATCAAAATCTCATAACTGGATTTTTCTGCTGCGATGCAATGTAATGCATAGCATTTATATCTGCCTCTACTGTGGTGTGCAAACACTCACATTTCACACTCCAATCAACAGCTGATGGATAAAATCAAGTCCTGTCTGACACAACATTCAAAAAGCATAAACTGAAAATGTGTTAAAAATGCACTCATCCTCAGGCCATCCAAGATGAGTTTTTTTCATCTGAACAGATTTGGAGAAATTTAGCATTTTGTCACTTGCTCACAGTGAATGGGTGCCACCAGAATTACGGTCTAAATATCTGATAAAAAAAAGAAAAAGAAATGTAATCCATACCCTGCGTGTCTGAGACATCTATCATTAAGACCCTTTCTAACTTCAAACAACTGCTTTCAGCTAAAATATCTATAATCTCTTATTTATAACATTGCTTTCTCCATTGAAAAAAGTATTTTAGGAATCAGGAGAGAAATACACACAGATCAAGACAATTTAAATAAAAATATAAAACATTTTAAATTCAAACAGTACATGAGTACTGAAATATTTTATTTCTTATCAGACATGAACGAATAAGTACTAACAAAATGATGTCAAATTGTACCTTCTGACTAGTATCCACATAAAGACACCCGGTTATGTACTTAAAGGCTGATGATACTTTTTGAGCAATGGGCAACCAGGTGAGACAAGGCCCACGACCGATCTAAAATATCCAGATAGAAATCTGTTATGGAAAAGTGCCCAAGCGACACTGCAAAAATACAAAAAAGTTGCCGGCAAAATTGCTGCAGAAGTTGCCCTCAGCCGAACAGTATATTGGATAAATATTGGATGTGCATCAGTATATTATATACCTCTGGGCAATCGCTTTTAAAGGGACAGTAGCCTAATTTAATTGCTGTTGTCTGTCCCATTTATATTATTCAAACAACAAATGAAAGAGAGAAAATCACTCAGCCTCACTCACTCTGACCTTGACAGAAATCACTTTAGTAGCCCAAATAGGGATTTGGAATTTATACAAATATTTCTGGTTAAAAGAATGAAGACTGTTGTAAACAATTTGTCGTAAAGAATACATTGGTATAACAATATAACCATTAGAATTGCTTTAAAAAGAGGACCATGTTCTTGTTTGTTTAGAAGAAGTGGTTCAAACTTTGTTCCAATGTTCAAACCTTAATAACATTCATAATGTCAGGTTGATGTATGTTTTCTACAGTAATGTATAAAGTATAACAAGTTTGGACATTTTAGAGAAATGTTTCATAGATGCATTACACTGGAAATAAAACCCATTTTATTCAACAAAATCTACTTTAGATTTAATCGACTAAAATCTTATTCAAGATAAAAACAATTCAAACGACTAAAAAAAACGACTAAAACTTAATTGCATATTTAGTTAAAGACTACGACTGAAACTAAATCCAAATTTTATGTCAAAATGAACACTGTTTATGAACACAGTTTTCCACAACCCAATAACTGATGGAGTCATGTGGACTACTTGAAGATTGTTATAATGGTTTTATCAGATGTTTGAACTCTCATTCTGACGGCACCCATTCACTCAGGATAACACCATTGAGCAAGTGATACAATGCTAAATTTCTCCAGTGAAGAAACTAACTCACCTACATCTACTGTAGGATTGGCTAAAGGTGTGTGAATTGCAATCTAATATTAATCTTTATGTGACTTATTGCTTTAGGAGGTCTAGTTTACTATTAATTTAGATAATCAAATAACTAGTGAATTTTTGCACAATCATAGTTTGATATCAGAATGTTGTGTGGTCACATTAGTGAACTTTGTAAGCACAGCTGTTGGTCAACTAATTAAAAGTGATGCAAAATCCACGTAGGAAATCTTTCGCCTTCACCCAAAATTGCCTATTGCAACACTAAATGTGACCACACCATCAAAGTGATGGTCCTTTTATGTGCTGGATGTTGCCAACTGGCTGTATTAGGGAATACATCAACATTAGTCCTTCAAACCTCTTATTTCATAAGAGGGACATTTAGTTTTTCCATGATGTGTTTCTTTATAACATTGCAGCAAGCGTCGTGGAGAGAGGAGCCATGTGTGTGTTTGGAGAACAGAAAGCAGAAGCAATCACAAGAGATGCTTCAGTGGCTTTTGCGGGTTTTGATTAGTTGCAACAAGCCAGGAGTGCAGCAATAGAGTCAACATCACACACGTGATTCAGAAAAGCCCACCACCTGATTCCACAGCAAGAAAGCACACTCTGCACATTGTGACGGCGACAGCTCCCCAGTTGTTCAGAGTAAGTCAGACAGAGAAAGACCCGGCGGGTTGTTGAGTTACCTGCTGGGCCTGAGCGCTCCTCTGCAGGAAATGCGGCCCACTCTGCTGACGGGGCCCAGAGAGTGGTAGAATCGAGTCCTGTAGAGTGTCAGTCATAGCGGGGCAGTGGTCAGTCACAGCCCTCACACATAACACACAGTACAGGCCATGCTAGAGCTCTGCTGCCTGGACTTCTCCTTCTGTGGTCTAAAGACTCTGGCTAACATGTCTAAACAAACGGTACACGTGGTCATCTGATATAGGTTTTTTTAATAACCTAGAAAGCAGGGTGGTCAGTGATGATGTAGTGTCAATATATTTAATATAACCACTGCATAATAGAGTCAACCAGTTATTATAGCAAAAAGTAAATTACAAAGACGCCAAGTGCTTATTTAGCAAAAAATATCCCATTACAATATCCCATTAGTTACAAATGGGTAAATAATTAATAAAATAAAAATTAAATTAATCAAAGAACATAAAAAAAAAAAAAAAATTGTTGTTGTTTTTTCAAAGATCTCTAATAACAAGACTTTAGCATAAATTTTGTATCACAATATTTTCTGAAGGATTATATGAAAGTAATATGAAGAGTAATGTTTCAGCTTTCCATCACTGGAATAAAACCTACAAGTATTAAAATATAAAACGTATTTTAAATTGTCATATTATTCTCAATTTTATATATATATTTATATATATATATAAAATTGAGTAATGAAAATAAAAGTTATTAGCATTAGGAGTGTAGGCCCTGCCCACAAACTTTTTGAGTACCTTCAGGGCAAATGTCGAATATGCATACCGAGTTTTGTAATAATATGTCAACGCGTTCAAAAATTATAGCATTTAATGACAATTTAAAATGACCACAAGGTGGTACTGCTCTGAAACACTGCAGGTATATTCAGGACATGCTTGTTATAAAATACACCAAGTTTTGTTTCAATATGCAAAAATGTTGTGCATATATAGCCTCATATATATATATATATATATATATATATATATATATATATATATATATATATATATATATATATATATATATATATATATATATTTGCGTGCTTGTAGTAGAATACGTTTGCGCGTTATTCGAGAATGATTTAATGAACCAACTGGAATTTGGACCAGTGGTGGCGCTAGAGAGTTTGAATTAGAGACTCCAAATTTGCTATGGGGACTGTGCTCTATCAGTGTGCCAAATTTCAAAAGACGACGACGACCAGCGATGGATACAATCGGTGCCCGAACTCCTTCGGTGCTTGGCCCCTAAATATTATAATAAATAGATATCATTGTAAATGTATTCATTTTTTACTCAAAAATATTTCAAAACAAAATTGTGCATTACCCATTAATGAATACAAAATGGATTAATTCATATAACTACATTAATACCATATTTCTTTGCAGATTTTTTAATTGACATTTCTATTACTTGGCCAACTGGCAGGGTTAACGGCTAATTTTGATCATCTCAAAATGGTCAAATGAATTTACGATTCATTAAAATATGATTATTCGTAATTTATTGAATTTCCTATTTTTTATATAAAACGGACTACCTTTTTAGAACACAGAAGGAAACCGAAAAGCGGGCTTTGACATGCATGTAGTGTACACTAATGCATTTGTGTACACCTGATGCAGCATGGAAGGCAGCGGCAGTCACAAATGACTCTTTCATACTCTATTTCCTGTTACAGGAAGTTTATCTCATTAGCTACAATAGAGGTAGAGCACTAATGAGGAAATATGATGATCATTTGCGGTCTACAGGAAAGCACAGGCAGCTGAGGGTCACAGAACACACTCTTCTCTGCCAAAAAACACACATTCTAGAGCAAAGGTCCTTTAACATTCCCATGCTGAAGCTTGTTTTAGCCCAGGTGTTTAATTATGGGGAGTCTCAAAGCAGGTTTATGCCACACTTGAGATTGTCAATGCATTCTAAACAATCAATTACAGATTAAACAAATAATCAAAAACTGTATTAGAGAAAAGTGATTGTGTTAGGTTAATGATGATGATGAAGAGAAGCGTCGGAGAGTCTTTTTTCAGGAGGGATGGTGAGTAGCGGGAAGGGTTGCGTTAGATTCCAGCATGTTCCATGATGACATGCTGTGTTCATATGTACTCAAGCATGTGGTCATGTATGCGCACATTTAACTTTCCATGGGTTTGCAAGTGGGAATGTTTTAAAAGACTCACCTCTCAAAGGCAGGCCAAGACATCTCCTCACTGAGCTCCGACCCTTCACTGCTTCCTAAAATCACAAGATCGTGATTTGCATTAATAAAAAAGAACGATTCAGGCCATGATCCAGTAGCTTTGTGTGTGTTTTTGTGTTCTACCCAGTGAAATGCCGCTAGACAGCGTTGAGCTCTCCGCTTGCCCTCGTGTGGGTGTGTGACTTTCCAGCACACTGTCGTCCAGCAGGTGTCTGGATCCAGCGTTGGGGAACGTGGCGCTTTTAAACTCCACTGTGTTCGTTTTGTGGATAAAACTGCAGCACACACAGGAAAGAGATGAAGTCAAGTTTAAAATGTTTTCTTGATCAACAGTTACAAATCTGGCAAGAAACCAGAGGAATATTACATATAAAGCTTGTTAGAACCAACAAGGCAGATCCTTCTTCAGGGAGTTATTGCTTTATGTTTCAGAGTGTTTCTATGTATTGTACTAATGAAACAAAACGAGCAAAAAATAACACCGCCCAAATGTATACGCAAAGAAAGAAGGCGTAACTTTTGTTGCCACCGCTGCAATGTCGTGGAGATCCGGTGTTTCCATATATGGTAAGGGGCCTAAAATAATGTGTTTTTTTTAAACCATAAGCACATTGCATAACACCAAATATATCAAATAATGTTATTTTTGACCCCTTTAAATTAATTGTAGCAAAATTATTTTCAATAATGAACTTCTTTTTAAAAAATCAATCACTTGTAATAATTTTTTTTATATATGTATATATGTATATAAATAAATATATATAATAATTTATTTCACTAATTCCATTCAAAAAGTGAAACTATATTATGTTCATTCATTATCTCAAATGTTTATTTTTTTTAATTTTGATGACTATAACTGACAACTAAGGAAAATCCCAAATCAGTATCTCAGAAGATTAGAATATAACTTAAGACCAATACAAAGAAAGGATTTTTAGAAATCTTGGCCAACTGAAAAGTATAAAAATGAAAAGTATGAGCATTTACAGCACTCGATACTTAGTTGGGGCTCCTTTTGTCTCAATTACTGCAGTGATATGGCATGGAGTCGATCAGTTTGTGGCACTGCTCAGGTGTTATGAGAGCCCAGGTCGCTCTGATAGTGGCTTTCAGCTCTTCTGCATTCTTGGGTCTGGCATATCGCATCTTCCTCTTCACAATACCCCATAGATTTTCTATGGGGTTAAGATCAGGCGAGTTTGCAGGCCAATTAACCAGGTACTGGTAGCTTTGGCACTGTGTGCAGGTGCCAAATCCTGTTGGAAAATGAAATCTGTATCTCCATAAAGTTGGTCCGCAGCAGGAAGCATGAAGTGCTCTAAAAAGTCCTGGTATACGGCTGCGTTGACCTTGGACCTCAACACAGTGGACCAACACCAGCAGATGAATTGACCCAAAACCATCTCCGACTGTGGAAACTTTACACTGAACCTCAAGCAACAGGGATGTGTGTCTCTCCTCTCTTCCTCCAGACTCTGGGACCCTGATTTCCAAAGGAAATGCAAGATTTACTTATATCAGAGAACAAAACTTTGGTCCACTCAGCAGCAGTCCAGTCCATTTAGTCTTTAGATGCTTCTGATGCTGTCTGTTGTTCAAGAGTGGCTTTGTGTGTAGTGGTTCTTGAAGCACTGACTCCAGCTGCAGTCCACTCTTTGTGAATCTCCCCCACATTTTTGAATTGGTTTTGTTTCACAATCCTCTCCAGGGTGCGGTTGTCACTATTGCTTGTATACTTTTTTCTACCACATCTTTTCCTTCCCTTCGCCTCTCTATCAATGTGCTTGGACACAGAGATCTGTGAACAGACAGCCTCTTTTGCAATGACCCTTTGTGTCTTGCCCTCCTTGTGCAAGGTGTCAATGGTCGTCTTTTGTACAACTGTAAAGTCAGCAGTCTTCCCCATGATTGTGTAGCGTACCATACTAGACTGAGAGACCATTTAAAGGCTTTGCAGGTGTTTTGACTTAATTAGCTGATCAGAGTGTGGCACCAGGTGTCTTCAACATTGAACCTTTTCACAATATTAACATTTTCTGATTTATTGAATTTTCTTAGTTGTCAATTATAATCAAAATGATAAAATAAATAAACATTTGAAATATATCAGTCTGTGTGTAATGAATGAATATAATATACAAGTTTCACTTTTTGAATTTAATTAATAAAATAAATCAACTTTTTTGATGATAGTCTAATTATATGACCAGCACCTGTATATAATGATTTCATATATATATATATATATATATATATATATATGAAATCATTTTATACAGGTGCTGGTCATATAATATATATATATAAACTTCAGAAAATTTGATTGTCAGGATCAGGAGTATAAATTTAAAGCAACTAATTTCTCTGACTAGTTGAATGAATCCTAATTTAAATATCACCTCTTTTTAAATAAATAATAAATTAATACAGACATTCTGAGCACCAAATTTCACTAACCATTTGTTTTGAAATGTATATCTTTGTAATTTATATATTTTACTTGGCGCCAATTCCAACTATTATAAACACAAAAAATGACTAAAGGCACTGAAGTAGACTGAATAAAAGAGTGCCGAAACACAAATGTATACAAATGAATGGAGGATAGGAATCAAACACACTTGTAGCCGAGGCTGTGGCACTTCCTGTGTCCGTAGGTGATGAGGTTCCGGGGTGAAGGTGGCGTCGGCGGGACTTTAGGCAGAGCGCCTTCAGCAACATTACCACGACGGCCACACAACGGTGACGCAGATGTGTCTGGACCTGTGTTACAAAAACAGCAAACACTAATCATTAACAAGAACATGTGACATTGAAGGTCTTCAGCTTTGGGGAAGGAAAATCTGAACCAATGGAACTTTACTGTGTCCAGAACAAACCCAGCACGACGCAACATAAATAAAATCCAAACGTCTGACGAAATGTTGTCACATCATGGCTGCATCTGGTTAGGATCACAACTCAGAAGAGATGTATGGCATGACGCCTGGTAAGTGTCAGTGTGTGTGGGCCGCATGCGTTTCTCACCTGTGAGGTCTTCTCTAGAGGCAGTGGTGCGAGGTGTGCTGGTAGCTGGTGGCTCGATCTTTAGGGACAACCTGATATGTATACAAACAGGAGTCTCGGTTACAAACTAAAACCCTTACACTAAAAATATAACCTACACTAATTGTCAGAAGTCTGGAATAATAAAGATCAGTCTTTTGTGTGTGTGTGTGTGTGTGAAAGAAGTCTCTTATACTCACCAAGGCTGCATTATTTGATTAAAAATACAGTAAAAACAGTAATATTGTGGAACATTCTTACACCTTGTCCTAACTACAAGCGACACGACTAGATTCCAGTGACAAATAGTGCAGTTTGCATTGAGTTCGCAGTTTTAACGTACATGTGTGCTTTAATTTATTTTTAAGATCTGACGTAAACTATCTGTTGTTGCTTTCACTATGGTTATAAATGTCATGCAAAATGATATTCAAACCAACATTTGACAATTTCGGGATTTAATAAAGCATATAATAAGTGTGTGAGATTATCATTGTCATAGTTTGTATGTTGTTGTTCCAGCCGCGACATCGCGGGAATAGAAACCATTTCACATGTCATTTATAACATTACTGTTTTTGCTGTATTTTCCATCAAACAAACTCAGTCATGGTGAGAATAAGACACTTTTTTTTTAAAAACATTCAAAAATCATAATTTTTCCAAACTTTTGATTGGTAGTGTATTATGTAATACACACGCAGCTCCTGCTCACTTATAATTGTCGTCCTCCACAAACTTCTGTAACTCCTCAATGTAGCGAACGGAGTTGAGATACTTCCGCACATGCGGCAATACTGGGATATCTGAGACAGGAAGAGAAATGATTTCACTGTTACTTCTGTTCATTTGCCGAAATTAAACAAACACGCAATATTCAATATTCACCATATTCAACGGATCTCTGCAGGTCTGAGATGATTCTCAGAATGTTGTTCATCAGGTTGGAACGCTGTTCGTTTTCCAGAATGCTGCCGGTGGAGGGATACGCCGAATCGATGTAGGTCAGGTCAGACAGATATATACCTGCAAATACACAAGAATGTAAAAAAAAAAAAAAAGTAATTTTTTTGTACAGAATCTACAGCAATTTTATTTTCAATTTTAAAGACTAATTATTTTAACAATAATCTTCTTTAATCGGTTTAAAGCTTTAAATATTCTCAATCTCTTTATTATTTCTCTTTTCCTATCAGAATTAATTCGTTCTTGTTCTGTTCTTGTCCGTCTGAAGTGGGGAGGTGGAATGAGCGCTTATTTCAAACCAAGTAAATATTTGGATTAGTGAGGAACATTATGTGCAGGAAGTATCTGCATTAGGAAGAAATGTATGCAGCTTCTGGAGAAACATTTGGCCGCATAAAACGGATAGTGTGTGAATACTGATAAGTCTGTGTTTGTGACAGCATGCTCTTAAGAATATAAGCTTGGGGACTGCAAATAAGCACTGGTCCATTACAGAGATTACATCAGAGTATCACATCTGTGATGGTCATCAAAAACAACAGTACACAAACCAATGTTGATGACAGTATGACAAAAGAAAGATTCAGAAAATAATTAGAGACAAATCATTCCCAGAATCCAGATTGATTTAAAACAGAAGAGAGAGCAATGTAAGCGCTGTTTAAATGATCATTACTGTGCATCTCTCAGGAAATCAGGGTTAAGATGATAATTACAGTCCTGTGCCAGACAGCCTGCAGCATAAACAACATAGCAGACACACTGCAGAGCAACACTGATTTAAAAACAAACTGAACCCCTCAATAACTTACAATGACATAATGATTAGATAAATAACACGGAAAACTTGGCTGTAGTGTGGGTGGACACTGATCGCTGCAGATAAAAGTGTAGTGGGTGGAGCCAATCAAGTGATTGACAGCCAAAGATCTCAATCTAAAAATACTTTTTTAAATATAATCATGACTAACCAAAATTTTTACATTTATATTTAAATAACAAGAATACATATTTCAACCCCCTATACATATACTACTGTTCAAAAGATTGGGGTTGGAAGATTTTTCCCAATCAATCTTTTGCTTTCCAATGCTGCATTTATTTGATAAAAAGAATATAATAATAATAAAATAATAATAATAAATAAAATAAACAGAAGGTTCAAAAGAACTGCATTTATGTGAAACAGATACCTTGTAAGTATAAAGTATAATAAAAGTATTAATTTCTTTCAAAATCTTACTTATTTTATCATCAATGTAATTTGTAAAGAAGAAAAAGATGGCTGCTTTATGAATGTCAGACAAAGCTCAGGCACAAGCTAAATATTATTGTAGGAAAGCAAAATGGGAGAAAATCTTTACTTAACAGGAGACGTCTGTCCATTTCCGTAACACCTCATTTAATAGGGTGAAGTCGAGTCATTCAGGCGTCACACTTCAATTTAAACACCTCTGCAGCGAACCCCCACACACGTTAACTCAACATAAAACACAGACGCCAAACTACTACAACTGACCGGAGCTCAAATCAACAACCTGGGAGAAAACTGTGAAAATAAAGGAAAAATTGATGCAGCTGAGGGGGAAACATTTATTTCTGTATTAAATTGTTTACATAAAGAATAATCGATCTTCCTTGTTGGCCATAATTACAGAAAACAAGTTCAAATTGCCCTATAGTTTGACAAGAAATGTCAAAAAGTCAAGGGGTTCTAGAAAGTAGAAATATAGAGCATATATTTTTAACATGTTAATTTATAAATTGTCCCTTTTTTTTAGTACAACTACTGTTCTGGGATGAACTTCTGATTAATGTGTAACTGTCATAATTCATACAAGTGGATTTTATATAACATTTACGCATTTGGCAGACAATTTTATCCAAAGCGCATTTATTTATGCAGTGCATTCAGGCCATACACACATACATACATACATACATACATACACACACACACACACACACACACACACACATACATACATACATACATACATACATACATATAGTTTTTATCAGTATCTGTGCTCCCTGGGAATTGAACCCACAACCTTTTGCCCTGCTAACACAATGCTCTACCCCTGAGTCACACATAAACAGTCTCTTTCTGGAAAAATCGCTTGTATTATATGAAAAAGTGTTCACTGTCATTACATGCTCATGACAGGAGTTGAAAGACTGTATATAATGTTACATAGACAAGGTTAGAAAGCGATTTTATCATACTAGCCTCATGTAAACACATATAATATGTTTACAGTTTGTGGCAGTACAATCAAAACCAAGTCTATTTTAACATTTATTCCCAGCTCAGTGGATAGGGATAGTTTACCCAAAGACACAAACTGTGACATCATTTACTCCCCATTATGTTGTTCCAAACCTATGTGACTTTCTTTCAAAAATAATTTGTAAAAAACATTTCAACTGTTTTTGACCATAAGTTGAAAGTCAATGAGGACAAACACTGGACCTCATTGACTTTCACTGTGTTGATTGAAAATTTTCTTTTGACATGTATAGTAGTCAGTTAGTCACAGATGAGTGAACTATCCCTATAAGGATATCTACCTTTCTGATGATTAGATGAGAGCCAAACACACAAACATTTGTGAATTTACACAAGGAAACAAGGGAAGGACATTCTGGTGTCACTGGGTAGATTGTTCAAACACATGTTCTTCACTTGGTCCGAATGATCCTCAGTTTTCTTCTTCCATTTTAAACAAACACCTTAGAGACATGCGTGGGAAGAACTTGTGCCGTCCTCTCAGGACCGCTGAAAGCATGTGTGTTCTGCGAGACCGCAGGAAGGAACGGTGGAGTCCCATGCTGCTAGGCTCTAAGTGAAAGCAGTCCTCTCCGTCTCCACATAGACCGCAAGCCTATTCTCCCTGAGTTCAGAGAGATCCCTCTCTCCCGCTTGCTATCCCCTCCTCCTCCTTCCCTGAAGAATGAAAGATTTGATGGGAGGTGAAATTTTAGAAGGGGTCGAGTTATTCTGTCTCTATTTCAGCACCCGTTACATCAGAGGAGGGGGTTAGGCCCTTCCCTCCAAAAAGGAGAAACGGAAGAGAGAGGAAAAAGAAAATCGGGTCCCAATTCCCTCCATCCACCCCTCCCTCCCCCAACCTTCGTGAAAAACTAGAGTTGCTGTCCGAGAGTTCCTCAGTCTCCAGAAAGCAGCTGAAGGCTTCCAGTACCATGCCACTGCCCCAGATCCCGTGAACCTTTGGAGAGGAGCTCGCTACTGGGCTGTACAGGGTCCTGGACACTGGGGATCCGATACCACAGGAGCTTTGAGGAGGAGGAGGAGGCCTTAAAATCCTGGGATACAAGAGATGTGTGCAGCTTTAAGGACTTTTAAAGAGCCACTGGAAGAATAAGGAATCACGGAAGACGCCAAGGACTGCTGGACCCCAACTGAAAACAAAGGTCAGGGAACACCTGGGTAAAAGTTGCAAGTTCTTCACTCATTTCTAGTACTTTTTCTTTATGTAATTTCTCTGATATTTCACTCTTCATCTCTTCAGTTCTCCTTCGTCTTTGTTTGGCACACGTCACTACCTGTACATTCGCTGCTCTGTTTTTGTTTTTCCTGAACAAACTCCTCCAGCTGCTGCCCTGTGCACTCAGCCAGGGTACAGGTGGGCCAAGCGGTCTGGTCAAGGGTCATCCTGGGAGTCTGCATTGGATTACTTCGGTGTTCCTTCATAATCCAATGCAGGCAAGTAGGACAAACATCAAAGGCAGATAATTACCCAGAACTGCACCTCTTATTATGTTTGTTTACTTTTCACCAAAAGAGATGGATGTTTTCTGGTCCACTTTAAGGTCATGCAGGAAGGGGGAAATGCATCTGGATGGGTGTGTTTGTTTGCTTGGTTAAGAGCTGCTTTCTCAGCTTTCTCGTTCAGAGCTCGATTCTCTTACAGAGATTTCCACTGTGCTACCTAAAACAGTGTCGGCTACTCTGTGGGTTGTGTCTTGTGGCTTTTCTTGTACTACGAAAGCTGTATTTGGTGGATTCAGTCTTATTCTGAGGACTGTGGTTTGTGGATTCTATTGTAGAATGTTGTAGATGTTTCTTGGTTGCCTGGTGCTGCTCACGGTTTCTATGGCTAAAGCTCTTGGGAATCCGGTCCACTGAGCGTCTAAGTACCATTCTGTAGGGGACTCTATTCATAAAATATTGGTTTTTAAAGCAAACTGTTTCCAAGACAGAAGGTCTTTTTACGCTAACCAATTCCTCATGTAGAAATGTCTACGTTCTCACGTTGTGCACACACACTTCTCTCTGATTTTACAGAAGGCTAATCAAAAACCTAGTGTGTGTTGTGGCACCATTACCCATAGTGCCCTGCTGCTGTCAGACACACATGAGCAGCACCAGTAGATACAAACTGAACAAAAATGATTATTACTTCTGTGTAAGGGATGTTCGCAGATGACATGATCTTTACGTGCATCAGGTGACAAGAAAAAACTGCGAGTGTCCTGTGTGAACACATTATGAATATAACCACGAAACCAAACCAAATGGCTGAAATGTGAAAGGTTAGAAAAACGCATGTTTCCTCCGAGAGTCATAAAGCTCACTAAAATCCAATCATAGAAAAAGAAGCTGCTCCTGGACCAATTTCCACGACATTACTCTTCAGAGAACATTCCGTGCTGAAGTTTTGGCACATGGTGCACCTGTAGCACATGTGAAACATCTTAAATTTCCAGTAGGACTCTTTTTGTCTTTCACACTCATTACATTAATACCTGCCTCTTCCAAAAATGAAACTGTGTACATAGGAACATTTAGTGCTATTTTAGAAAGACACTGATTTTGGAAAGTGCATGAAATATCTGAAATGAAGATGTGAGAGTTGAATGTGATGGCGAGTAAATAAGGGCCTAGGGCTGGCATTGTTCATATCCAACGGTCAGTTCCTGTGGGCACTGGTGATATATTTAATCTGTGATGTTCATGTGTCACGAGCTTAGATCACTCATTTTGAAAAACATCAAATGGAAAATGCAACACATGAATTCTCAAGCATATTTTCAAATAATTTCTGGCAGCGAAACCTCTGGTAACTGATTCTACAACTAGATTTGCATTCCATGAAGGAAATATTAGTGTGTGCAACATTTCAGCAATGCCAATTGAAGAATTTCTGAACTTTATTTTCTTTAAAAGTATCCAATAATATACAGCTTAAAATGGTCCCATAAAATAATTTTGAATATCAGCTGGGAAAAAGTAACTGCAGAAAATGGAGATTAAGAAAAAGTAGTAAGTGGAATTTCAATTCAGCCTTGCACGTAATACAGCCAACATTGCTTCTCTTTCTAAGAGCGCTCTGTTTATCGTCTTCCTTTCAACAGGTTAAAACAGAAAAATACAAGCATTGCTTGTTCTAATCTGTGCCACTAAGATAATTAGAAACATGTGGAGATGACTTCTGGCTTTTTGCAGATACACACGTTTTTAGGATTTCAGGCTTTCTTCTTTTTCTGTTGTCTGTTATCTAAGCAGCCACTGTCATCCATCTGACAATAAAAAAAAGAAAAGAAAATTAGCTTGATATATAAATATCTAAGCCCAGACTGACCTACAAGATCATCTGCAACTGCTGCCGTCTTACTCAATTATTCACCTAAACAGAACCTTATAAAAATTCCAAGCTAAAAGAGAGAACAATTTTGAGATTTGGGTATAAAGTGAATTTGCATTCACGTTCCCATAAAGCTTTGTAGGAAAAAGTACTCATTAATCTATTCAGCTGCAGTAATTCTCTCTTCAGGCTGAAACAGGTAATGATTTTCTAGCATCTGCAACTGTTTCTTTGGTAATATGTGGGCTTATTTGCACGCACAGAGATGCTGGAAAGAAGAGACAAAGAAACGGTTGCTGGAAAGTGTGTTGGTTTGTATGCTTGTTGAAGGTCACAGAGTCTGACTGTTGGTTGCTAGTAATGTTACTTGACTGCTGTGTTCAACTAAGGGTCATTAAAATGCATTTTGATAGAAATCACGTGGTTCAATCAACAAGGTTAATAAGTATTTAAAGTAAGATATGTGGAAATGCAAATAGTTTTGAAAATGTTGTCATGTAAACATGAAACTTTTTAAAAACGCAAGGGAAAAACTTTTCATTTTTTTACTTCATCATTGTGCGTGTAAAGGTAGCCTTACTACTTGGTGCAGAAACCCTTGTTGGCAAGCACAGAGGTAAAAAACATTTTTTGTAGTTGTCACCAGATTTGCACACATTTCAGGAGGGATTTTGATCCACATCTCTTTACAGATCCTCTCTAAATATTTAAGGTTTCTTGGCCAGATTTTCTATAGGATTGAGGTCTGGAGTCTGGCTAGGCCACTCCATGACCTTAATGTGCTGCTTCTTGAGCTACTCCATTGTTCTCTTGGTGGTATGTTTCGGGTAACTGTCAGTACCCTTAGCAGAAAACAGCCCCAAAGCATAATCTTTCCACCTTGTGCTTGAATGTAGGGATAGTATTCTTGGGGTCACAGTCAGCATTTCTCTCCCTCCAAAAACGACAAGTCGAGTTAATGCCAAAGAGCTCAATTTTGGTCTCATCTCTCCACAGCACTTTCTCCCAAGCCTTCTCTGAATCATTTAGATGTTCTTCTGCAAACTTTAAACGGGTCTGTACATGTGCCTTCTTGAGCAGGGGGACTTTGCAGGTGCTGCAGAATTTCAGTCTATTGCGGCATAGTGTGGAACCAATGTTTTGCTTGTGGTCCCAACTGCCTTAAGATCATTAACAAGCTCCTCCTGTGTAGTTCTGGGCTGATCCTTCACCATGATCTTGCATGGAGCTCCAGATCAAGGCTGGTTGATGGTTGTTCTGTATTTCTTCCATTTCTCAATAAATCGCACCAACAGTTGTCTCCTTCTCACCAAGCTTCTTGCTGATGGTCTTGTAGCCCATTCAAGTCTTGTGCAGATCTACAGTCTTGTCTCTGACACCTTTTGACAGCTCTGATACTCATATCATCTCAAATCACCATCCCTCACGGCTGATTTAGCTTTAAACAAGCAAACTAGAGAAAAGGTTCTGCTCTGTCTCTCATGACGTGCATGTTCCCGCACATTTAGCAGGTTTTGAGAGGAATAAAGCTTCTGAGAGACTTTAAAAAGGGCTTGTGGGTGGCGATGAGGACAGAGGCCTGAGCCTTCCAAACCACGTTCGGTGAAAAGCTGCATTCTCTAGGACAAAACTGCTTCTATTTCCTGCTCTCTCTTTTCATTAGCTGTGGGTTCCAAAATCAATTAAAGTTCCCACATGCCCAGATCTCACTTCATAAATTTATTACATCATGCCCTGTTGGTTTCCATTCTGCCAACATTAATTTCTCTGGGATGGACGCAACTTGGGGCATGTTTTCCAATCTCCTAAGACCTCTTTTCCTTCCTACCTTGCTCTTATGCTCTTCTTCCATTTTTCTAATTTTGTCAGCACTTCCTTATTGAATAAGTGTGTGATATGTTTACAGTTTCTGGTTTTCTGATCTCAAAATATGAGCGACGCTACAAATTAATACCATGCTGAAAACCGGATCTGTGTGTGACACATTTCTTGTACAGACTATTACTGTGCAGTAATCTTTTTCTCATGTTTTTCCAATAGTAGAAATGTCAAGAACAACAGCAGAACGAGAATTCTCTTCAGACGGTTTACTCTCGAAGCTGATTCCAGCTGTTCTGTCTCCGCACCCTAACAAATTCATTACGGTCCCTCATCTGTCCATCTGTCACCCTAACTGCTGTTCCCTTCTGCCCATTTCTCATGTTGTTTTCCTCTTTTGTCTTTTTTTCTCTCTCATTATGGAATATTTCTGAAGTGTGTCTACGTGTTAACAGCCGTCATCTCGGGAAAGTCTGACAGCCAGATGTGGAATTCTCGATCAAAATGGGAAATACATTCTCTTTCAAGAAAAACAGATAAATTCAATACAACTACCTTTCACTATAGTTTAAGATCAGATGACAGACGTGTTTAAATGTGTGTGTGTAAATGTATGTAGAAGGCTGTAGAAATGGCTGTTGTGATGTGCCAGGTAGGATTGAGGTTGTCTGGCTTTTTAGATCAGTTTTTACGAGTCCTCTTTACAATATCAAACAAATGCTAGGTCAGAGTCGCGGTTTGTTGTGGACCACTATTCTGCCAATGTAACGGCAGTGTTTAAATTAAACATCTTGTTGACTCATGGAGACTCATCTCTTAAAATTTTATGGAGCTAGTTGTTGGGTTGACTAGCTCGGATCTTATTTCTTTCATAGTTCAATGACTAATCATATAAACTTCAAATTGACCGGCCTGTTTGCATAAACAATCTCATTCATTAGGATGTAAACAGGAAATAGCCCTGAAAAATGATTTAGGTAAAATCAGTCACAACATGCTTTATTTAAAAAACACTTTGTTTGTCTTGGGATTTATTTGCTTCACAATTAAAATAAAAAATCTTTACAAGTATTTCGCGCTCTAAGTCTTTCCCTGCTGCCTTGTCAATCCCCAAAGAGAACAGCATTTTAGTCGCTTCATAACCTTGTCTAAACTTTCCAGCAATAACCTTTTCTCTCATAAAACTTCCCAAACTGACACTCAGCTTTCTGTCTAATAAACTTTGCAAGAAAAATACAGGACTTTATGGTCCCATATCAAAGCTTTCTCAACAAGAGTGCAAACACCCTAAACAAAACACCTTATATTACCCGCTGGTTTCTAGTTAAGCGCTCAAACAGCTCTTAACTGCCCAATCAAAGTTTGACATGAAACAGCTGACCAAATCCTTTAAAAAAAAAGAAATCAAAGACACTTGGGCATAAATCCCACAAAAAAAAGAGCTCAAACTCTTTAACTCACTTCAGAGGAAGTCACAATAATCGGCTGAAATGAAGAGCTGGGTGCAAAACGAAAAGAGAGGCAATTAAGCTAATGACTCAAGCTCAGATCCGACCCCAGTACAGCCAAGGAAAAACAGCTCCTGGTGGCCCACAAAATCCCGCCACACAAAAGCAGGCCAGCCAGAGAGCAGCGTTTGCCATTGTGAAATTATCCATTAAAACTGTAATTGACTGACTGGATGATTAGATGAATGGACCAGGAATAGTTTGGCTCTTAAAGAGTCTTTTCATCCTCTACATGCATATTCAGAAAGCCAAAACCATAAATGCAACAAAACAGATGCTGATGTCAGCATTAGTTCTATGGTGTGTTGTTAAAAAGGCCAGACATGAAGGGGCCATGCGGGGCTCTTCAGGTCTACATGCTGGAACTACAAATGACACTTACTGTAAAGACATTAAGTACATTAGATGAGATAGTGATCACGCATAAATTGCAAAGAAGGAGCAATAAAAAGAGAGTGAGAGAGAATTGGCAAAACTGGCTTCCAAGACACAAGTATAAACAAAGTAGGGCTGGGCGATATGGAGCAAAAAATATATCTCGATATATTTTGCTATATCTCGATATACGATATATATCTCGATATCTTTACAGGAAAAATAACCCCCAAAAAAGTACTGCAAAAACAAATATGGCAAATATTACATGTTAAGGGGCCTATGAAACATTTTATTTTTTTCTTCAACATATGTTTTATTGTTACCTAATTCTGTGTTTTAGCATGTGCAATTATTTAAATGCATAAAAACAACTTAATTAGTTAAAAACAATTCTTAAAATAGCCTTATGTGAAATGTTTTTTTCCCTTCAGAAATTCTGTGTATTTACATTTTTCTGATTATCAAATGAAGGCATAAAACATTCATTGAATTTATCTTTTAATTATTTAAAATTAAGCAAACTTTATTTTTTGGTAAACAAAGGGGATTTACTATTAAAAATAAAACATGGGAGAAATGTTGTGTGATTATTCCTTATAAAATTATGTTCGTTTCATTTTAATAGTAGTAGTAGTGGGCTATGTACATTCTGCTGTACAATAGTAATAGATTTCTGTCAAATACTTTTATTTTGACGGGTTTACCTTTACAGTTCTGTGTATGTGATACCACAGTCTATGATGTGATACGAGCTAGTCTTACTCAAATCAAACGGTCAGATGCTCATGAGTGACTCTCAGTGCAGTTCTGGGGATGTTCCTCATGTGTTCACGTCTTTATTTAGAGAGAGGAAAGACAATGAAATCAGCGCGAGCGTTATGCGAGCTTCCGTGTTTAATGAATGAAGACGCGCTTCTGCTCCATTCGTTGACACAGACACGCAGAACATGCAGGATTCATATTTAAATAGACTTTTCCGGGTTAATATTTGCAGATATTAGTCCATTTCGCGATTTGATGTAAGTGCATGACCGACTTTTGATTAATTCATTTAAAATTTGACCAATTCCGTGACATTCCGCGTTAAACTGTAAATTCCATTTTTATGACTGGATTCCGCGATTCCGTCCGCGTTTCATTGGGCCCTACAGTAGACATCTGCCTGCCGTTCGCCCTACGCCTTAAAACTGAAGTATCTCCATATAATGGAGCCAGTTGTCTTTTTTTTTTTTTTTTACTAGTTCTCTACACGCGAGGTGAGAGGGGACAAAAGCAAGGAGGCGGGGGGCGAGCGAGCGGGGGCGAGCACAGCACAGGGAAGGCAAACAAGCAAAGTGGCGGAATCAGAATATAAACAATATATCGATATATACGATATGTCAAAATCCATATCGTGTTTAAAAAATATCTCGATATATTTTAAATATCGAGATATCGCCCACCCCTAAAACAAAGCTCAGTAGCTATCCCTCTTCTCTAAACTGAGCTTCTCAAAAATACTCTTGAGGAATAAAGGATTTTGGCAGCACTCTGTAAAAATATGGAATAAGTGAGACTTTATTACTAAAACAAATGTGTCCAGGCAAATACCCTTCTTCTGGGTATTTTCAAGATGGATAGCCGAGTAGACAAAAACAGGACTCAGGATTTCTTTGATCAACTTTAAAATGAACCCTGGGACCTTGTTTAACTGAGTTTTGTTTGTTCAGCAGTTTCCATAATGATATTCTATAGGGCTGTTTACACAGTATGTGTTATTGTGGTTTAGAGGCTTTAGGAGTGCAATTGGACCGAAGTGTGCAGATATACATAAGTGGTCAAAAGTGTGTCATTTTTTTTCTCTTCAGTTCTCCTAGGCTGCTTTATTGGATGAAAAATACAGTAAAAAAAAAAAGAAAAAAAAACATTGTGTAACATTATCACAATTAGCAATTATTATTACAATTATAATTGTTTGATACTGAAATGCAGAAAATTCAGCTTTGCCATTACCGGAATAATCACATTTTAAAACATGAAAATAGAAAACATTTATTTTCAATAGGGCTGCTCCGATCACGATCGGCCAATCGTTATGCGCATCTCGTCAGTAAAGCCGATTCTCTAATCAGCGGTAAATTCCCTCAGGTGCGTGATTTCACATAGAGCAGCTGTTACTACACAGAGCCGTTGTTAACTGAGAAGACGCGCAAATAAACGCTGAAAATGATTTGCGCAGCTTCTCAGTTAACAATGGCTCCATGTAGCTGCTCTATGTGAAATTACGCACCTGAGGGAATTTACCGCTGATTAGAGAATCGGCTTTACTGATGAGATGCGCATTACGATCGGCCGATCGTGATGGGAGCAGCCCTAATTTTCAATTGTAATAATTTTCACAATAATACTGCTTTGCTATATTTTTTATCAAATAAATGCAGCCTTGGTTAACATATAAGCTTCTTTTTTTTAAATAAATAAACAAAAATAAATATACATATAAATAATATAATAAAAACTTTTTATTTTTTGTATTTTGTGTATTTTTAAAGTGTAAGTTAAAAATCTTTTTACTTGACACCATGTCTTAAACTAGGGACTGATAGTGTGAGATGCATACATCAATCTAGTACATATTTCCAAAGAAATCCAAAAAGCACTGCTGGATGAAAGAATTGATTTTCTGTTTTTAACTGTGTAAAAATGAGTTGACAACTCTGCCTGTTGTGTGAGGTCTTGGGCATGAAAAGTTGTTAAACTTTTAAAGTACATCATAAGATCTTTCCACTGATAACTTCTGCACCTCGCATTTTTAAACAGATGATGTTCATTCAACAGCTTCTAAATTCTTCCGAATACAGAGGAACCACTGGGACTTAGCCTTTGGCATCCACCATGACTGATATAGCATAGTTAAACCCAATGAAAACAAGAAAGCGGATTTAATGTTCATGTGCCATACTGGCTAGTGACATCATAACACTTATACTGACTTCATAAAAGCACCCGAGGAACCCAAGGGTATCGGAACAGTCTGGAGGCCGTTCTGGAAGCTCTGTGAATTATGGCTACTAACATCACATGAAGAGCCAATTGGCTGGAACAGTAGAGGGTCACAGCTGTCCATACAGAACATCAAAGCTACAGAGGATGATGAAATGGATCACGGGAACAGTGGGTTGATTGTATAGTGTGTGGAGATGTATGACTCAGATGGTTGGGGGAAGGATAGGGAGCCTCTGGGATCACCATAGTAGCAGTGGTGATACTACGCCTCAGCCAAATCAAGACCAAAGTTGACAAAAGCCACATTTAAAAACTATTTACATTAACCTAAGCTTGAAAGCTAACTGAAGCCCCTTTCACACTGCCATTCCGGCAAATACACGGGTAAAGTGTTCCGGCAATTGTTCCCGGGTCGCTAGTTTTTTGCACTTTCACACTGCCAGTGATTACCCGGGATATGTGCGTGCTTTTACACACAACCCGTAAAGATCCCGTAACGATACGTGACATCAGGGCATGCCGTGTAATGTACGGGTCAAAAACGTTAGGAACATTATAATTTCACTTAAGCAAGCAAACGATCTCTGCGTCAGCGCAGAAAGTGAGGAACTAACTGATCTCTGCTTCATTACAGTTTGCACATTTTTTTTTCGCGAACGTTGATCTTCCTTCAACACAGCCGGTAAAAGAGTCGCGCGATAACGCATGTCATAACTTCGACAGGGCATTAGATCTGGCTTTTGTTCACACAGCGCTCGTCCCGGGTTGAACCCGGCAATGTTACTAGGTCCCCGACCCGGGTTCATTGCCGGAGTCAATCCCGGGACGTGGTTGCTTTCACACAGAAGGTGACCCGGCAATATGCCTGACAACTCCAGTGTGAGTCCAGTGAAGACTTGGGTTGATTCTGACAGCTCAGAGGAGTAGCAGACCAATGATACTGGAAACTGTTATAACAGCTGACAAAATGTTAATATTTACATTTATTCATTTGGCAGACTCATACTTTATCCAAAGTGATATTCAAATATACACTTTAAAATACACACAGATTGTGCGTTTCCTGGGAATTGAACCCATGACCTTGACATTGGCCGTGAGGTGCTTTACCAGCTGAGCTACAGGAACTGAAAATTGGTTTTTGAACCACAAAATGTTGTTAAAGAAGAGCATAGTTTGTTTCTCATGAGTTGTGGTATAATAGTTCTCATCTTGTATGTAGCCATGAGCAAACACATACCTAAGCTATCTATTACTATTCAATAGTAATGGTGAAAGGTTGAGAGACTATGTAATGGAGACAAACGCAGCCGTCCATTTTATCACTGAAGGGAGGGAGAGAAAAATAAGCAAATTATTAGGTAAGAGTTTTCCTCTCAATCCCTCAGGTTAGCATTCCGAACCACTGTGTCCTGAACCGTTCTGTTTTGGCATGGACCGACATTCCCACATCTGTTCTGGATATGTTAGCTGCCCATTACTATGCAAAAGCCAAAATATTTTGAATTGTTTTTTCCTGTGTGATTGTGAAAAATGACAGGAGGGAAGCTAGTTGACTTAGTGTCTGTTGATAGCTAAAGATAATTAGGTGTGTAAGTCAGGTCCCTGAAAGAGAGAGCTTGAGAAAGTAACACAAATGAAGACAAATCAGCAAAACTTCCTTTCCCATGAAGTCAGGTTCAAGGCCAGGTGTCTTGTTTGGCAGACCAGGCAGAAGGACAATTATGTATGTGACCCACTTTCAGCACCATAGCCCAGATTTTCCTTAAAACCTTGTCTGACACTCTTCTCACTTTCTAATCTCTTCACTCCACACAGCTTATTTCTCAAAGTCTGTAGCCTGCAGTGTCAAATTGCTCCACCGTGTATAATTAGTTCAGTACCGATTAGGCTGTGTTTGACTGTGGCTTTTCCATTTCACTTTATCCTTTGAGAGGAAAGAGTCAGTCGTTTTTTTAAACCTACCCCTAAGCATTTCAGGTTAGCTTTAGATTACCGACTACATCCAGTTAGAATCAGACAGTAGGACCTTCAAGCAAACACAGGAAATTATAATATAAAGGAACTGTGGAGGAGAGGCAAATACAAAGTCCATTTCAAAGGTTGTACTTATGGTTCATAGTAACACTGTTTATTTCAACTCTACCAAATTAAAATGTCAGCAACGCATTCTTAAATATGGTGTATATAAATATGGAGGCAATATGGTGTGATGCGGCGAGACAGTTTCACCTTTGTTATACACTATATAGTGTATGCAGAACTACACTGGATCTGCAGACACATCTTTGGTCTTGCAGCAGAGATGGAAGAATTGCTGACTGAAAAATTTGTCATTTTTAACCGGGAGGGGGACCTTAGAGACCACATCTAGGTATTGATGAAAAGCAGAGCTCAGCATGGATGGAAAGGTGATACTGGGATTAGAGGAGTCCAACGCAGCTCACCGAGAGTGCTGATAAGACAAATACTGAAGACATGATGGGGTGCTCAGAGTGGGAGATTGTTAAATACTGAACCCTATAGAGTGGGATATACAGCAGGATGTTAGAGCTCCAAGGAATTTGATCCCATGAACTCTGAAGAGGTGGTAAAGGGGGTAGTAAGTTACAGAGCAGGAGGTGCAAGGGTGGGAAAATGGTTATAGTCCATGCTAAAGATGGTTTGGTGTATAAAATGCCATGGTGATGACATCATTTAAGTGATAAACTCTTAGCAGAGGATGTGTAGCATCTGGATATGGGCATGTGTTAGTGGAACATGTGAAGCATCCAATGTGTGTTTGATTTAAGTGTCTGAGACGAGACTGAATAGCACAGCAGGGTGTCTGTGAGAAGTGCAAGGGTAAAGGTTGTACACCATGTTGAACTGCTAATACTTTATGGTAGGATTCCATTAAAACACTGAAGGAAACAAGACGCTATTCCTGGTCTTTTCTGGCCCAGTGACAGCCCTTGTGGTCATCCACTTTGCCACATGAGCTGCTTGGTAAAAGTTAGCTGTGGAATCCACACCAGAACATGCTTGGCAAGAAATCCTGATCTTTTTCCTTCTTTGAGTATTTCTTATTTCTCATTTGTTGTTGTTAACAATGTGGATTCTTTGTCACAGTCCCTTAGTTGGCTTAGTAAACAGGAAATTCTTGCTGAGGTTAATTCATTTTGTGGCTCTGGTTGACATCTAAATGGCCCTTCTGAGGTGGCCCTTCTTAAACGTAGGTTAAATGTACGCTGATAATGTACATGATTGCTAATTGATAGCTGCTTTTCTTTCATTTTATAGGTGAAGCATTGGATTTACCAGTGTGTGGAGGTGGAGAAAGAGAAGGATAAACAGAAGAAAGAAACTAATAAAAAGTAGGTGAGGTGATAACAGAAGCAAAAATGAGAGACATAACATGGTGCATGGGCATTATGCTCTATCTCTCCATCTGCTTACTCGGCAAAAGCCTCTCAGGAAAGGCACTAGTGCAATCTCGACAACGGCGAGCACCTGCCGATGACTCCAAGAAGTGCTCCTACACTTTCATGATGCCTCAGCAGAAGATCACAGGTCCAATCTGTGCCTCTGCCACCGGGCCCGAACCAGACAAAGACCGGGTGACACGTATGGATATTTCTGATGTCCGGGAGGTCCTTTCCAAGCAGCGGCGGGAGATCGAGATGCTGCAACTAGTGGCAGATGTGGATGGGAACTTGGTAAATGAGATGAAGCTTCTGCGCAAAGAGTCTCGTAACATGAATTCCCGAGTGACACAGCTCTATATGCAGTTGCTTCATGAAATTATCCGCAAGAGGGACAACTCGCTGGAACTGGCCCAACTGGAGAATCGTGTGCTGAACGTCACCACAGAGATGCTACGACTGGCCTCCCGTTACAAAGAGCTGGAGCTACGTTTCGCAGGCCTTGCTGCCACAGTAAACAACCAATCTGTGCTCATCGCCGCCCTGGAGGATCGTTGTCTTCGAGGATATGGCCGCCAAGATCTACCCGCAGTTCCGCCGCTGGTGCAGGTGGTGCCAGAGAACATTCCAGTAAACAACAATCGCTTCACCAATGAGATTCAGAGAGACCACAATAACAGAGCCTTTCCAAGAGGGTCACGAATGGATGCACCAACACCAGACCCACTTGGAATCCCACCACCCCCTCAGGGAACCCTTACCTCAGATGGTAAGTGACAAGGGACAAGGGGGTGAATTAGTTGTAGAATAACTTGACAAGTGTAGGTTTGCATGTAGATTTTCACAATCTTTTTTACAGAAATTCCACATCAACCGAAATGTCACATTTTGAAACTTGCAGCTTCTATGGATTAACAGTCTCAGGGGAGTTACAATGCCAGGTTTTCAGGGGAGATGTGGTATCTCTCTATGTTACCATACAACACAAAATTTTGTAGTATTAACCCAGCAGTTACTACACATGTGAAAGTAACTTATGTGGTGGGCGCAAATTTGACGGATCATGTCTTTAGATCCCACTTCCCATTTACTTAGTCCAGATCTTGGTGGCATAATGCCTCAGACAGTTAAACAGCAGCCTTTGTGGGGCCAGTATCACAGTGGGCCCTGCAAAAGTTTCCATGAAGGGTGTATAGTGGCTGCAAAGGAGGTTCTTAATGAAAAATAAAATAACAATTGGAACACTGTATATCTGCAGTGCCACTGAAGGTGTTGCATTTCCCTTGGTGGTACTACGTGTTTTCTGTAAAAGTTGCAGTGAGCCTTAACCTTCTAAAGCATGAACACACAGCCGAGAACAGACTTCACAGTGTAGTAATGCCAAAAGTTACTGAGACAAATCTCAGAATCCTCCATTCCGCTTCTGCAGAATCCTCTCTGGCAGCCCATGAAAACAAAATATGAGGTCATGGATTCCTGAGTGCACACGTGAAAACATGCACCCACACAATCCTCCCAGAAAAATCTGAAGAAGATTAAAGAGGGTCAGAGAAGAGTGAAGTGGATGAACTTTTAGACTAAGCTTAAACTGGGCTTCTGTATGCCTTCTCCATTAATGCATCAAACTGTATCTGCCTAGTAAGTAGTGACGTTACACATAAAACAGGAATATAGGGCTGGCCCGAATACCATTTTTTGAGCTTTGTAGCTTCGGTAGTAAGCAAAACCAAATATTCGAAGCTTCAGAGGGAGGGGCTGAACATATTCTTCTCTCTAATAAAGGCAGGAATCTCTGTGTGTCTGTCTGTCTGTCTGTATGTTTGCATTGAAGAGTTCATCTAATCAACTTCATGCGTGACGGGTGTGTTGCTGCTGACCCAAGGGAGTACAGTGTCACATTTTGGTGCAATATGGACACACAACACATTCAGAATGAATAAACTTTTAATAAACTACTGAACAGCTTGAGACGGCTGTATACAAAGCAGCACTGAGCTCACAAACTCTGATTTATCAGGCATTACTTGCTAGATGGAATGAATATGACATTGAAAATTGTCTGAAAACTCAGTTTTTCTTCTGAAATACAGTGATATAAAAGACACCCAGGAGAAGCACTTGCACTTTTGTAAGACCCCACACCTGGCAGGCCAAATAATGGACATGTGTGAGTGTGAAATGGTGGTTTTGGACTACAGCCTTTAGTGATAAAGCCTTGAGTAGATGTATAAATATCACCTCTCCAAACACAACCTCCATTGGTAGCTTTCTCCAATATAATTTCTCTCCACATACCCACACAACATTATAAACAATCTCCATTGCTTATCCAGCAGATCTTCAGTCTCAACTCGAACCTTAATCAATGATAAAATCTTTAAGTTTCTGAAGCAAATAGCTCCAGAGTCCAGCCTCTTGTGTGGCCAAGGCAATTCAATAGGGTCCAATTCTCTCGTGACTCACCGCTAATGACAGCGCAGTGTAGCCTGCTTCACCCAGAACATGGAGAATTACAACCACAGCTGACCAAAGCAAAACACTTTCATAACCTCTGGGGTTGTACAGTACTACTTTTTTTCAGTCAATGAAGATGTATTATAACTGAAAAAACTGAAGCTGCTCAGAGAGTAGTCTTGGATGACTCTAAGATGCAGTTCTGTTTGAGGGTCCTCCTGGACCGAAGCAGAGAAAACGCCCACTCTGCCGATGTCTGCCGCTCAAAACACCCAGCACAATGCCTGTCTGTATGAGCACAATGGCTGTCATTCATGCACAGGCAGTCAGGGCCACACTGGGACCTGGCTGGTTTAACGCAGCTGTTTCAGCACAGCGAGAGCTACAGAAGAACTTCCTCTCAACACAGGAAAACTCCTCTTATACAACCATACAGCCCAAAAGGGCCTTTGGCAAAAGGGAATCTCTCTTTCTCTTTCTTCCTCTCTACACGTCTGGCTCACCCCTATATGACTGATAATGATTTTAGCTTAAGCTCAAAAGTAAAGAGGAAAAAGAAAAATGAGCGGAAAATAACCAATGGAAGAGGGAGTCGCACAAGGCCTGAGCTGGTGTCTGGGCATGGTAACTCCATCAGGACAGACCTGGGTATTTATCTTTCAGTCAGATCTGAATTGCTGGGAGACCATGTGCTCTGGGCAGAAGGCCGCAGGCCTCTGGGCCTTTAATCTTATTATTATTATTGACGAAAATGCAGTGTTTTTTGTTATTGCCGATAACAAAAATGAGAAAAATACTCCTAACGACAATATGACAGAAAGGCCAATACATTAAAATACAAGCTTTTTTTTCTTTCTTTCAAATATTTAAGTTGACTCGCTTGAGCTGCACAATTGTAATCATATATACAGTAAACACAACTCATATCTGCACAAAATTAAGCAAATGTACAAGAGAACCTGAAATAATTTATGTGCTAGCCATATTGTGGATGCAAACTGACATTATCAATGTCACTGCATTGGTTCAGATATGATATACTGGAATGAGAACCCCAGTTTTCTCTTCTCCCTGTCTTCCTTAGGCCCATTCAGAGACTGTTTCCAGGTGCGGCAGGCAGGACACAGCACCAGTGGGATGTATCTGTTGAAGGCAGAGGGCAGTGATAGACTGATTCAGGCCTGGTGTGAACATAAATTAGACAACGGAGGCTGGACTGTTTTTCAGCGAAGAAAAGATGGCTCTGTCAATTTCTTCAGGAACTGGGAGAATTATAAGGTAAAGGCCCACAACACACTGACCAGAGTGTGCTGCAAGCTAATGGACATGCAAAACTACAACAATCAATTAGCAGGGAAGTCCTCTATTTTCTGACTGTTTATCCAAATTTAGAAGAGTAAGTGTAAATGTCTGATAAGAAACAGGGAAATAGGGAGACAGCCACAATGTCTGCATTTACATACTGTAACTGCCCCACATGCCTGTTGTGTAAGTGAATTAGTAAGATAGATGAAATTTGTAATGAGATTCCCAGTGAAGCCCATCAGTAATTTACTGCAGGTCAGTGGATGTTAATACTTGTCAGGCCAAGAAACCATCTACTGACACCTTGGCAATTAAAGCGCCATTGGCTAGTACATTTTTTTAGGTGGTGGTGCTTTGTTGATCATTCAGTGTTTCTGTAAAAAATAAGGGGAAACTCTAACAATAATACTGATAAGATGATAATAATAATAAGAAGAAGAAGAAGAAGAACAGTAATGGATTCATAAATATTAATCAGGTTGTCTGCGTTCCGTCAAACTGATTTGCTCAGTAGGTGAGCAGCAGCCAATGAGATTGCAGTTTGCGCATTAGTTCCGCCCACTACTAAGGAACTCCAGTTTTTTGACAGGAAAATATAACAAAGAATATTGTTTAGTGCGTACATGTATCGCATCAATTCTGCAGAATGTAAGACTCTCTCGCTCGCTTGCTCAAAAGCGACGGCGAGTCGTGTCTTCACACTAGAACTCACGGTACGTCAAACACGGGTGTCACTGCGTGTCCATTAAGATGAACTGAGAAATATCACAGATCACTTGACGATAAAAGGACTCTGAAGCACTCAGTCAGAGTGTTCGGCGCTTAACTTATACTTATCCTCCAACACACACATCGGCGAGTAAAATCTGAGAATTTATTAGTCATTGGCTAATATTAGACATAATTTAGTTGCCAGGGTGAAGATTTAGTCGCAAATGCGAGGGATTTACTCGCAATGTAGAGGGTTGCCAAGAAACACTTTTTTAGGGCAAACAGAATGACATCCTTCACCTTTGTCAACTGACCCTTTTTTCACCTTTTGAATTCAGTATTTATTACAATTTTAAATATGTTTAAATTGTGTATTTTTCTTAGTTATAGTATAGGTATAGTTTTCCTTTACCAAAGTAACATGAAAATAATTATTGGTTTAATTAAATTTTATTCAGAGGTTTGAAAATACTGGTGCATGGAAATAGATCATGGCAGTAGATCATATGTTATGTTACAGTATTGATTTATAGTACTGCATGCTCTTATTATTGTATTCCACTACTAGATAACACAAAGACATGCTTAAAAAAATCTAAGCTATGAATTTCAAAACATGTTTTCTGAACAGAAAAAGACATTTCACCTTTAGTCCAGGAAACCAAACTGTGATATATAGGAGGCTTATAGAAGCAAATCGCATAATTCAGTCCTTTTCCAAGAGCAATGGACCGAGAATGACCATTTTCCCTTGTACACTGCTGAAATCAGTGGAAAAATCCAGTTATGCTTTTATAAAGTAGCTCTCATGTTCCCTGCAAAGTCCGTCCTGGGAGTGTGACTTCACCGATTTAGTCTAAGTTAAGTGTATTCACTTGCCAGATGGGTGAATTGTAACTCAAGATTTGAAGGCCTACTACAGAAATATACCTCAAATTCTGCTCACTGACACAAATGAAATGAAAACAACTAGAATACCTGCACACAGTTGGGGAAATGCACATAAATCCACTAAACACGCTAAAAAGATGAACTATTTCCATTGGAGAAAAGATCAAGCTTCTCTGTCACATACTCTGTCTCTATTACGGTTTCTCTCGTTCCCTCCCTCCTTCTCCCTCACAGAAAGGCTTTGGGAACATAGATGGAGAGCACTGGCTGGGCTTGGAGAACATCTATAATCTCGCCAAGCAGGGGGACTACAAATTGCTGGTGGAGCTGGAGGACTGGGTTGGAAAGAAAGTGTACGCAGAGTACAGCAGCTTCCATCTGGAGTCTGACAGTGAGGCCTTCAGGCTGAGACTGGGCACCTACCAGGGCAATGCCGGAGACTCCCTCACAAGCCACAATGGAAAACCCTTCACAACGCTTGACCGGGATAAAGATGCCTTTACAGGTTAGATGCTAACAGCCAGTTAAAAAAGGGAAATTGCTAAAGAAAATGGCATACTTCCCATAACTATATGGGTTGGGAAGAATTCAGAATGTAAGAATTGCCTGGTTTGAATTGGTCCTAACAAGATCAAAAGCTTTTAAAGGGTTCTATCATTCCAACTCACTGCATTCTCTTGTCCATCTTCTTCTATGCCAGGCAACTGCGCTCATTTCCACAAAGGTGGCTGGTGGTACAACGCGTGTGGTCAAACGAATCTGAACGGTGTGTGGTACTCTGGCGGTGTGTATCGCAGCAAGTTCCAGGATGGGATCTTCTGGGCGGAGTATGGAGGAGGGTTCTACTCGCTCAAATCAGTCCGTATGATGATCCGGCCAATAGATTGAGGTTCACCTCAGGACCTCACCCTCTTACCAAACCCAACTGAGTCTAAATTGCTTGAATGTACTCATAATTCACTTCAGCACTTATTTATAATCACACATTCATGTTTATGAGGACTGACATGTATAGCACAGTATAGTCGTCATTTGTACAGCACTGATAAAAATCCTGAAAAGGAGGAGTGGAAGGATATGCGTTTCTCCAGACTTGTACACCAATGTCCTTTGTCCATCCCAATGCAGAGAGAAGACGACCAAGTAGAAACTAGAAGTTGGACCACAACACAGTCAACTTCAGCATCTCCTGCTCTTCTCCAACTCCTACATTTTTCCTCACTGCTGTCCATTCTTTCCAACTCTTCCTCACTGCCTGGGGACTGATGCCATTAAATCCTCAATCACTGGTTTTTAATCAAAGATCTTCGCAACTAACCAGATTTTGGCCTCTGGCTTTGGAGGTGTGTCTTTAACAATAAGGACTGGCACTGGGCTGAACTGTTCACCAGGCCCCATCTGCATTCGGGGGTAATGTTGGTCTGTAAATATACTTTATGTTTTATATTTGTTCGTTTTTGTAAGAGTTAATTTAAGGACTCACCTCCAATCCGCAGTAATCATTTGTTATTTATATATCAGTGATCTGTATTTATGACAGTTATAATCCTCCAGTCATCTATTATGATGCGACAAACGTTTGTATACTTTTACCAACAGAAAGAGAATATTACGTTTGTCTCCAGGGTTGTAATAACCATGGGGACTGAAAGGGACATGTCCCCCAACATCTATCTTAGAGGTCAATAAGAATGCATTTTTTCGTAACTAAATCTTCAATTCAGTGTTATTTTCTTTATAATATGACATTTTCAATTGAAACAAAATATTCAGACAAAAATGCAGGGGTGAACGAGATTTCATATTTACTGGGAGTTGAGTGGATTTTTAAAAGAAGATGTTAAATACCATAATAGAGCCAAACCAAAGATTATTGAATACTCTGTGCAGCTTAATTGATGTTAGAGATACAGTTTTTCAGAGCAAAATTAGCAAATCATTACATTTTTAATGAATTTGAATATGAAGTTATTTGTTTGTACCAAACAAAAATGAATAGAAATTAAACTGGACTTTTTTTTTTTTATTAATTAGAAATGGCCATTTTTTTCTTTTGAATAATTATAAAAATAAAAGGGGTCAGTTTAGATTTGTCTTTTGGTCATTCAGTCTTCAATTTTTGGTTACACCAATGACTTTCTCACAAACACACATGTAAAACCAGAAAAACAACTACAAAAACAAAAACTTTGAACTTTGTAAAACTGTTGAGTTTATGCTAGACTTCCCCCATAAACATTCGCATATACAGACACAAACACACTCATCTCTGTAGTCTCTGATGGGCTCCGTTGAAAGCAGGCAGACACACTTATGCCTGAATGTAATTTTGGTACGGACTACGAACTAGGATTTCGTAGTAAATGATGTGTAAATGATCTCTGAATCCACTCTTAACACTGCTCCAACACTGAATAAAACAGCGTCCAAAAGTCTGCGTGTAACTTTTTTTGCACAGTATATATGAAGTCACAGCTGGTTTTTTAATTACACAACCGATTTCTCTGCAATATGAGCAGGAGTATGTGAGTGAGTGAGTGTCTGAGACCGAAAGAAACAGAGATTTCATGTCCAAAGTATGCAGAGATGTGAAAATGGGAGGACTACAGCACATAGAGACAATGAAAAACACATTTCTGCTGTCCAGTCACGAATGGAGGCGAGAGAGACCGGGACGAGAGAAAAAGAGAAAGAGAGGGATCCAGAGGGAGGGAGGGAGAGAGAGAGAGATGGAGACAAAAGAGCAAGACATTCCTTCCATATAAAGTGCTTAGGTTACAGCTCCACAAAAGTGTATTTCATAAAAGTTATGCCTCCCTGTTCCCGGTTTCCCCAACGGGACTATCTTTCAAAACGTCCTCGATCACTCACAGCCAAGCTTTTAATTCTTTCGGGAGAACATGGACACATGCGCTCATAGAGGAGAGACAGACACAGGCAGATGAAGTTTTGTGAGCGGCCTGCACACGAACACGTTCTTTTAAAGAGCTTCTGTCTGTTTCCCAGCATTCATGGGACACAGATCACAGGCTTTACACTTTCACGCACGTGGCACATTATAGTAAATACTCAAACTCAGACGATGAGTGCAGTCACAATCCGGCCATAAACTTGTTTTTTGTCTTGTAAAAGCTTTTGTTGGATAGAGACTGATGACCGCTAAAATCATCAGCTGTGAAAGTGGTAAATTTAAGTTTTGGCATGTCACGGGCTGTTAGCTTCTGAAAGGCCATTGCACTGACAATGATTCTTCACAAAAGGATTCAATGAATCATGCCATATAAATTCTGGTCATGATTGGGTTTGATCCAGTTCAGGGTTATCATCATTATATCAACTTTAAAATGATAAAAAAAAATATTATATTATATTTTTAAAATTTTACAACTGATTTACAACTGTATGTGTAACTGTCTATGAAAGGGTATTACTATAGTTATTAGAATTTATTCTTAAATAATACTACTTACTTAATGCATTCAATGCTATTTTCATTAATAGATCAATGTTAAAAAGTCTCCAACAGTATCAGATAATCCCACGTCAACTTTGCAGTATGTGGGTTGATAGGAGTTCCAGACAGTGTCTCTGCAGGGGGTGATGGCATTACGTGTGTGTTTGTGTGTGTGTGTATCAGTCATTTGTTGCCAGATATTACCAATATGAAGCCGTGTCAGATTGCATCTGGGGAAATTTACACACACTCCAGAGTGACACTCCACACACATACACACACACACACACACACACACACACCTATGTACATCCAGCTGGAAGTTTCAGTCTAAGCCAGTGTTTTCAGTAGGGAAATCCTGTTATTACAAAACAGACAAACCATTTGGACACTGACCCGATCCTTTACCTCATCTTCCTCTCAATAGCCTTCCAGCTAGTTTTTCTCACATTCAGACTGAGATGAAGCCGTTTAGATGCAGTCAGAGCCCACCCCCCACCTGAGCGCTTTCATAACACACCACAAATCACAGTCTCTGATTGCAAAAGCAGAAGTGACAAGACCAAAGGGAGAATTCACCCACAATGAGTTAGCTTCATTTATATGTGTGTGCTCAAAATGTAAAGAAATGCTTATATTGCTCCACTGGCCATTGGAGCGAACTAACCCCATGACGTCTCACAGGGTGGCACTGCAAGATGCCGGCACCCTTGATCCAAAAGATAAAACAAAACAATCCTTTTTTCTTTAAAATGGTTACATTAATCATTCCTATCACTAGCATGCAAAAAATACTAATAACAGCACAAAACCAAAAATAAATTGGAAGGCTGGTGTGATTGAGTGGAGGCGGAGCTAATTTGCATATTCATCGATCTACGTATAGTAAATAAGGCAAGGGTGTAGAGTTACATTCAACCTTTTTTAAGGCATGAGAAAATTATTTTCACAAGAAAAAAAAATTAAATATGTCATTTTTATGATCAAGAGTTTTAAAGGATAAAATTTTTCACTACAGGGGGACTTTATATTATACTGCTGTCAGGAAAGGCAGGATCTGCAGTCATCTATGGAAAAGACACTTGATCCATAAAAATCAAGATAGACGGACAGATAAAGGGAGGAGGGGGTAACAGGTGAAAGAACATCCAGCAGGTCAAAAGAAACTGTTTCAGTATTACGGTCAAATCTGAGAACACAAGAGTTCCTCCAGTTCTCTGCCGAAATCTTTCTTTCACTCTCATATTTTTTTTTTTTTTACTTTGAGCAGATTTACAAGGAGAGTGACTGGCAGTTCTTGCAGTTCAGACCTCAAGTTGTACAAGAGAGTAGTATTTTCCTCTCTGCCTTCCAAAGAGCCTGGGAGTCCTCCAGCCCCGTACCAAACACACGGAAACATGACATACTTCCTGTTTGTAGTGATACATTCAGTTCTGTTCCTATGAAGTTCAGTTAAGAACAAGATTGCCTCCAGTTAAATGGATAATTCGACCAAAAATTAATATACTGTAATAATTTACTCTCTCACATCATTTCAATAGTAAATGAATGTCCTCCTTAGTGGACTACATAAGAAGGTATTTGGAGAAATGTTCAATTATGTTGTTGCATTTGCATTTGCATTTGTAAATTTGTTGACCGATCACAGAGCAATCAATGAAAGCCTATTGACTTTCATTGTATTCTTGTGAGACAGAATTTTCATTTTTAAATGAACTAAGTGAACTCTGGTGATTTAGATATCAGCCAATAAACCAATAAAGACCTACTATATTTTGCATCCCAACACCAAACTAATCAACCCAGTCACAACTTAGCTACAAAATAATTCAGAAATTCCATACAAAATTAGAGATGTTCCGATACCCTTTTTCTCTTCCCGATACCGATTCCGTTACCTGGGCTCAGGGTATCGGCCGATACCGAGTACTGATCCGATACCTGGGTGTGTATCTGTATATACAGCTGTTTATACTACTAGCCCTGTGTAAATGGCTAGAATTATTTTATGGTGTGCTTCAGACTTCTCTCTTAATAAAACATGAACAAATACATGGTGAACTACTGTATTTATTACAGTATATTTATTATCTGACATGAATTTGACAGTAATATTATTTATTTTCATAAGTGAAAATGAACTTCAAATGCAGCCACAAATCTAACACCGCAAACTTGTTTCTTATCTAAGAACATGGTATCGGATCGGTATATGGGTTCATGTACTCGCCGAAGCCAGAATTTGTTGTGGTATCGGTGATATTTCCGATACTAGTATCGGAATCTGAACAACTCTATACAAAATATGAATTGAAGCATGTAATATATAAAAATGTGATTTACTCAATGGCAGAAAGGATTGTCTTCATATTACAGTAGCAGAGTATCAAATCCACTCCTGTAAGGTGCTGTATGCACAGGACAATTTCACGACTCATTGTAAATATGCTGTTAATCCAAAACCCTGACTTTGTAAACGCAGCCTAGAGGAACTACAGAGACTATTTATTCTCCACTTCTTTCATTTGAATGTTAACACATGATAGAAGTATCTATTTCGCAGTGGAGAGTCAAAACACACTTTTTTTTTTTTGCCACTCAGAAGAAATGTTTTCCAGTTTGCTCAAGACACAGTTTGTGCTGTCAGTGAAAAAATAAAAACCAAAACCCTCAGCAGAAGAGGACTCAGAAGATGATGTAACTCCAACACACAGAAACAGGGCATTACTGCTAATAACCATGCCAGTTTTATATACGAGTATTATAAGCATGGCACTGAGCAAAATGGATGTAATGAAGTGTGTCAGTACATGAGTGAATGTGCTTTCACAAAAAATGTGTAAAATTTAAACTACAAAGGAAGTACCACTGTCACAGGCAATTTAATCTTGCACACGCGTAATACATTATAACATAATCAGGGGTGAACATAAGTGGTGTGCATTATTAATGGTATATATATATATATATATATATATATATATATATATATATATATATATATATATATATATATATAATGTTATAATGTTTTAAATAGGACAATTTAATACAAATCTTTAATTGATGCAATTTTTATGTTTTGTGTGTGTGCAAATAAGAGTGGAAAGAAAAAATACCCAGATACGGGATGCAGGATGTCATGCTCTGGCTGCTGATGTAATCTCTCAAGCGTTTATAGTTGTCTTCTTTAGACATGAGATACTCCAACCTCTCAAACGTGGCCTTGTCCTTTCGACTCAAAAGCTGTGGGAAACAGAGTGAGAAAAAGAGAGTTGTTTTTGTAACAAAGTGACTTTTTTTTTTATAACAAGTGCCTTTTTAAAGGAATAATCCTGGTCCAATAGAAATCTGGCTTTATTATCAGCATCTGTGACATGGAGAAGTGCAGCAGCCCTCAGTAGACAACATTCAGACATTTTCTGCACGTTTTAATCAAGTCAGCATGTGTTTCTAGACACACAAACATTTAGTAAATCAGGGTTTAAATCATCTAAATGAACTCGGCTGTAAACAATCCAGTCTCTAACAACAGATCTCAAGAGTGCTGATTTTTTTTTTTTGTCATATTCCAGTAATCATTCACAGTTAACATGATTTTTGTTTGTTTTCCATTTATCAAACACTTGGCAGTGCAATCGTAAACATAATCGCATTCGGGACGGCGTGAAATATCTGACCAAAACAAAAGACAAAACTGAAAACTAATGTTTAGTGTTTAGTAATGTTCTCAGCAAAAATAAAAGTGTGGAGAAACGAAGACAGCAAACAGAGATCAGATTAAATTAGAGCTCTGCAAACAAAGGAAAAGCTGATAGCGCTGAAATGAAACCCAGAGTACCGCACAATAAATTCAAACAAACCTAACCAAATTAAGAGCCACCCGATTTGACCTCTAGCGCACACACGCGCACTCTCTCTCTCTCTCTCTCGCTCTCTCTCTCTCTCTCTCGCTCTTGTAATGCTCTCCACACTTCTCAAAATAAAGTGCTACCAATATTTTTAGCATGCTTTATAATAACTAAAAACATTTTTCACCAAAAAAATACTTGGAAGGAAACTGATCATGAAAAGTCATCTGTGCAAAAAGTCAAATTTCCATTGAAGAACAAGATGCTAATTTGGATTATTCTAAAATCATACTGGATAACACAATTTATAAAAGGGAAACTATTTTAATAAATTACAAAAATAGCCACACAGAAGTGTGTTCAGGGCCCACTATATAGGAGTGTGTGCTAGTCTGAGAAGCCATGGAAAACACGCATCTGACAGAAAGAGCAGGGGAGAGGAATACAGTTACGTAAAAGACTAGAAAATGGTGCACTAGAGACAGGCTGGAGGAGGGGGATGTTGGCTGAGACTGAAGACAAGACAAGAAAATGTTTCCAAAGAAAAGACAGATACGCCGAGATGCTGGATAGCCTGATCCTTATAAAGGTTTACCATAGTAACCATAGTACCCCTCAAAATACAAACATATACTGCTTGCACATGCAAAAGGCCCCACCAAATTGCTGGTGGCTGCCAAAGCATTGTCTTGTGGCTTCTAAAATGTTCAGAATCACATGTGTTGCTGGAGTTTTGTGAGTGGTTGCCAGGTCTCAGGTGTTTTAGAGCATTCTGTGAGGTTGCTTGGGTGTTCCCGGTGGTTCTTTGGTGGTTTTGTAATCGTCCAAAAGATAAAAATTAAAAATAACTGGGAAACTTGAAGTTGCTAATGCTAATAAATGTCAGCAACCCAAGTGCAGCGCAGATGCTCGTCTACAGAATGATTTGTGAGCAAACACGCTGTGAAGTAAAAAAAAAAACACAGAGGAACAGGTGTCTGTTTTATGATATTTGCCCTATTTTATAGTAGAAACAGATGAGTGTTGGGGAAACCCCACTATTAGCTTTAGGTTTTGCAAGCTATTGATCTTTAAAGAAACTGAAGCAGTCCGTTCATAAGGATATCATTAACAATTATTAGCTAGAAAGATAAAAAAAAATATTCACTCAAGTACCATCATTGTATTGTATTTGAATTCATTTCAGGGGAACAAAAATCCCTAGCACTGTGGAGTGTGTTCATATGAGGGTATCATGTTTGAGAAATTAAATGCACAATTTAATTCCAGTAAAGATTGAAAGGGGAAAAGCTAAACAGAGTTCCTTGTTATTCATCAGCCTAAGTATTGGAAAGAAACAGCTCAAGGTTTCACGGTGATTCATTTGTTTGCAGTTTCCAGCTCTCATCAATAACTGACTGAGAGCATGTTGGAGACCTGGATAATCTCACAACCTATAAACACACATGAAAACCGAGAAATCTGGACACGCAAAGAAGCTGGGTTGGACAAAAAGATAATTGAGTGAACCGAGAACCCAACTGATCCAAAAACACACACAATGCTTTAAAAAAAAAAAAAACATTTTTAAATTAATAAATAAAAAGAAAATATTAAAACGTGTTTAAAATATGCAAATAATTTTCTAATATTAAAAAAAGGTTTTAGCAAAGTAAAAACTAACATGCAAAATATGAATAATTAATATATTTAATAACTCACAGCCCAGGTCTTGGTGAGCCTGAAGATGGGGGCACTCTGTAAAGCAGATACTACTGCCATCACTGCATGGAGATTATTCATGTCACACAGTTTCTGCAAGAAGAGAGAAAAGTTAGCAACTAGCATAAATCACTTAAAGAGGTCATTTAATGCAATTTCAAGTTTCCCTTTCTCTTTGGAGTGTGTTATGCTTGCTGTTTGTCGTTTCTTCGAACACAAATACAGACATGGTTTTATGTTTACATGGCGCGATGCAATGCAATGCGTAAAAAGACAGTATAAGTCATTATAATCAATAATTATGTCCTCACTGGATGCAACAATTGCCTTGTTTGTAATGGGTTTTATTGTTATTGTCTCGTTGCGCTGGTGTTCTGACCGGGACATGCATCACAGTATGTTAAGGGGTTGAACATTTCCGTCAAACGCTTGAGGCATTCAGCCAATCACAATACACTGGATAGCTGACCAATCAGAGCAGACCTCGCTTTTCAGGAAGATGAGCTTTGTAAAAATGTGTTTCAGAAAGGAGGGGCACAGTGGAGAAACAATAATGTACAGTATAAGGAAAATCTTTGAACCTTAAACCACATAAATACATTTAATTACATCAAATACACAAAATAATGTTCTTTTTAGCAGCATCATATGACCCCTTTAAGTAGTACACGTGTGCTGTATGGAGTGTTTTTTTTTGTTTTTTTACCTTTGCTGTTCTGATATAGAGGCTCAAGACTTCTGCCCTGATCTTCAGAGTTTGAGCATGAAGAATCTCCCTCACCACCCAGAAACTCACCTAACATTAGACAAAACCATAAAAACAAATGCATATTCACAATTAATCAATACTGCTATAGACAATATATAGGCAACACTACATTTAACCCCAACATGGTGGGACTGGAAAATGTAAATGTTCATGTGAAAAAAAAAGATATTGAGAGGAGATGAGAAGCCAAGAGACAAGAAGAAACATTGTATTTTAAACTTCAGACGTTACGCAACTGCAGACATGGATTGTTGAAACATCACTCTTCATCTCCTTCAAACCTCAACCCCCATTTCCATTCCTCCTGTTGATTTTCCAGACCTTTCCTTCCCGTGATCCCTCTTTCCCCATCCCTCCCCACATGTCTGATGCTGGGACGCACACACAGTGAGGTCATTGTTTCACCATCTCCCCTACTGTGTGTTTCCCTGTTTGTTGTTGTGAGACGGCGTCTTTGGATGAAGCCGGAACGCCTCAAACCAGTGGAAGGAATTTAACTCTAATGACTAATGAAGAGAAAAAGCAGCATGGTACTGCAGACTCGAACACAAATACACAGTGAGAAAACTCCGTCTCACACATGAGCACACATTCACAGCAGCTGCTGCATTACACACACCTGCACCTGCATTACACAAAGAGGAAATCAATTTCGGAGTCAGATTTTGAGCCTCTAGTCATGCAGATCTTTCCTCCACATACTCCATTAGAAAACATTTCATCTCCACACTCTGTCAAGGAAAACATGACAAAGAAAGAAAGAAAGAAAGAAAGAAAGAAAGAAAGAAAGAAAGAAAGAAAGAAAGAAAGAAAGAAAGAAATGGGGGTAGGACTGAAAAAAAAAAACAGACCTTATGCAAATATCCCCTGGTAAAAGATACCCATATGTGCCTAATTTTTTACATCTGTCCATGGGTAATCTTTAGGGTCTGTCTGTGTGCGTGTGTTTGCATAAGTGTATTTTTATACCCGAGTTTGCTTCCATTATTTGCTGTATTTAGGACATAAGAGTAAATATAATATGAATACACTGCATGTTTGTACATGACAGACCAAACATTTTAATTTGGGAGTCTTTGAAGTAGGGAGCACAAGGTCTAGCAAGAGAGAAAAAAGAATGTATATTTATGGAAAGAGTGCTTTACCAGTGTTTATAGTCATATAAACAACATTAACATTTGATTTTACACAATGACAATGAGTTATACAAGACAACCGAACCAGACAACTGTCAATGGCTTTGATTAACCTGCTGCAGTTGAGAAAAATAAAATAAAAACAAAGATCAGTAACTACCAACCGACTACATGATGATTAGCTTACTGCATTATCAGTTAGCTTTATTTAAAGGGATAGTTCACCCAAAAATTCTGTCATTAATTACTCACACTCATGTCGTTCCAAACCCAAAAGACCTCCGTTCATTTTCAGAACACAAATTAAGATATTTTTGATGAAATCTGAGAGCTCTCTGACCCTCCCATAGACAGTAATGTAATTACTACGATCAAGGTCCAGAAATGTATCAAGGAAATTGGTAAAATAGTCCATGTGACATCAGGGGTTCAACCGTAATTTTATGTAGTGCTATCGCCAGATCTGGAAATGGGCTGAATGGATTCAAAAACGGTAAAACTCAACTGTTTACTCTAGGGGAATTGGAAAATGAGCCTATTTTCAAAAATAGTGATGTGTTCCTTTATTGATGAGAAAAGTATTGATGATCAACTAACCTACTAAACGCACATATCAACTAATGATGACAAAACTAGTGTTAACTAACCACTGAATAAAGGCACACTACTAATTATCATTCTGTCAAGAGAAAAGTGATTAAAGTGAAAAACGTTAATTGCGTTATTTTTAACACGTTAAACTGAAAAAAGTTATCGGTTTCATTACGGTGCTAATTCTGAAAGCACTAATATAAACACATACAGTTCAGTGACATTAGTTCATATAATTAAGAGTTCAGTATGAATGATAAAACTAAACTAGTAACTGAAGTAAGTCATTGAAATAGTCACTCAACTAATTTGGTCAAAAGCGCCGATTCATTTAGGAACAAAACAAGACTTCCTGTAGGAGTGAGTCTTGAATCATTCAAATAGTTATACTTCAGTTATACTTGTAGTTCAGAGACACATACAGTTCAGTATCCTTTGGACAATACGTTCCAGTCTTTTTAGGACATTTTGTTCTTGCCTTTCCAAGTATCATCCTTCAGAAAGTACATTTGTGTTGGCACGCGAGTGCATGTGGGTTCCCGAACAGTCGCTTTAACCGTTTTCACAATGTATATTGAGAGAAGTTTCCACAGAACACAAATTCCTCACTGATATTCTCATATTTATTACAGAGCGCTAGCCATATTATCAGGGGAGAAAGTCTGTGTCTGTGAGGGTGTGTTTAAGTCTTAAAGTGGAGAGGTGCAAAAACAACTTCTGCATTGCATATAAGCTTCAATAATCATTCCCTTCTGGTTACGCACTGTCAGCTTTTGTCAATTATGAAGCAACGATTGCACACAGAAATTTGTACACACTCAGAGGAGGCCACATATTTCTTCAAAGGCCAACTGGATCAAGTCAATGTTTCCCTGCCCTAGTGGTGTGCATCCAACATCTTCGCACAGGCCTCAGTTCGGTGATAAGCTTTTCAAACATTGATATCACCTGCTCATAGTAGAGCCAAAATGTAAATGTAGGTTTAGTTTCCCACTTGTCCCATTCATCCGGAGTGACTGTGACATTAAATCACAACGTGTTGTGTTAGCATGATTAGAGTCCAAATTCTTTTAACAAGAACCTTGGTGGCGACGTCATTTTCCAACTTAGCCAATCCGAGGCAATAAAGTCAAGAGATTTTGGCCAGAAACATACTCATTCGCAAACATGCTCAGCCAGCGCATTACAAGCATGCCAGCCCTTGGAAGCTGAGCAACTAGAGAGGCCTCCACCCCTCGTGACCCGAACATTTACCTCGACCAACACTTTTCTCCACTTTAATGCCCAATCTCTAACACAAACCACTTGGAAACCTTATTTTCCGGTTTGTAGGATTTGATACATGTGGCCACAGAAACAATAAACATGTTTCCTGTCATAGTAAACTGGCTGACCACACACATATTCGAGTATCATTTTGAATGGAAAAGTATATTTTAAAAAAGTAACATAAAAAGCTACTGTTTAAAAATGTATTGTGCTTCTCTGGTTAAGCCTTTTTTAATTTAAATTTTTTATTTAAAAGTATGTTTCAGAAACCACATTTTACTGCTCAAACGTTTGGGGTAAAAGGAAAAGACATTTCTTAAAAAGAGAATAAATAATTAAATTGATCAAAAGTGACTGCAATGACTTTTACATCGTTATGAAAAAAATATATATTTAAAAAAAGTTTTTATTCATCAAAGAACCCGGAAAAAAATAAAAATAAATCACAGTTTCTGCTAAAATATCAAGCAGCACAGCTATTTTTGGACAATTCTCCAGTTTTGTGTATTTCAACCTCCTCAGCTGCAAGTCTACAGTTAATCACTGTCTATATCCAAATAATGGGGCAACAACAAATAGTGTCTGCAGTTTACCTGGTTAAAGCGTCGTGTGAAGGCAACAGCGTTGGGTGCTGAACTGTGTTTCTCCTTCTTGTTCCAGCCACAACTAGAGAGTTCCTGCAAAAATAACAAGAAAACAAAAAATAGTAACGTAAAAAAAAAAATTACAAATAAATCACATTCCAGTTGGTTTGAGATTGGAGAAACTGGACGGAAACAATTAAGTCAAACAAGCGCAGCATTGTGAATGGTCTACAATGCCAAAAACAAATCAACTCGGAGCACCTAAAATAGGGTGAGCATCACTCATGACCAGTGACCCTAGAAAACATCATTAATGGGGCCTCTGACAGCAGAAGTTCACATCTTTCCCAGTCCATCATGCTTTGTACACTTAATTTTGCATCGAAACACAGAAGCCATCTCTGAATAGCATGCCAATCTTCCGAAAATCGTGTGGATCCTCTGTCTCGCTCACATGATGTGACTGATTGACTGAACGGGAATGGAAAAGCTTTTAAAATAGCATTTAACAATGTGTATTTGGCAACAACACCATTGAATAAACATCAATCTGACTTGCTAAATCTCCAAAACACAAACATGAAAACTCATCTAAGAAACATCTAAGCGCCAATACTAAAGCCGTCATGACAGTCTAATATACGACATATCGGCCAAGCCTGGAAATTCACATTTGGAAAATCCAGAACCTAATTATGCAACCGTGCGCTGCATAATTACGCCAAGAGCTCAGACCTTTTCCAGTAGAGTATCAGTTTCAAACAAGCTGTCAGCACCATTAAAACACAAAAACAAGCTCTGATATGCATTCAACCACAAAGAGAGATGTCAGTAACGGGAGAAGAACTGCTTGATTCCATGATGGGACTTCAAGAACAATTAAATTAACCATCAAACATATTCGTTAAGATTGTCCATTGTGAACTTAAACCCGACGGCAACACAACCGCAATCTCTCATGAGGTCACACTAGCAAACAGTGACTTAATGAGTCAGCAACCTGTGGAGGTAGGAGCTTAGCAACATACACAAACACAGATGTGAGTACGCGAGCCAGCACACACAGAGCTAAGTAAGTGTGCTTTCTGCATTGTGTCTCCAACACCAACGACCACCGAGACGTGCCAATGAAATCACTTCTGCTGAATCAATTATCTCTACATGTGTAACAAATCTGAGCCCCCAGCATAGAGCTCAGAATCTGCGATGAGGAAAATCACCTACAGAGATTTAATGAAATCAGTCGCTACCCACTCTGAGAACAAAACACAAGGTTAATGGCAGATTTCCGTTCTTCTGTGATGTAATGCATTTCTGAGATTACGGTAGAAGTGAACTGAACAGTGTGTTTATTGAATTTAATTGAATTTAATTGGTCCAGCTGGCCAGTTGTCAAGGTTATCATTGAGTTCTTCAAACAAGGACAGCACAACCACATGCTCCAAATGGTAGCAGTGAAGGTAATAATTGGGCTTTTAACCAAAAAGATGCAGGCTGGAAACCCCAAAGAGGGATCTCAACCACAAACAACAGTTTTCGCATTTTACCTAAATCATATTGTGCACTAAAATGGCAAGACCTGCCTTGACCTGGCTGAATCTGATTGGCTGGAACAAAACAAAATAAAAAACAAGATAAACAAACAAAATATAGGGCTGTCGCAGTAAAGTAGTACATTTTCCTTGTGGTTATTTTGGGTGGCTCAATATTACAATATGCAATATTAAAGGGGTCATTTGATGTTGCTAAGAAGAATATTATTTTATGTATTTGGTGTAATGAAATGTGTTAATGAAAAGTGTTTCATTACACATTATTTTCCACATACTGTACATTACTGTTTCTCCTCTATGCCCCACCTTTCTGAAACGTGTCGATTTTTACAAAACTCATCGTTCTGAAAAGCGAGGTGTGCTCTGATTGGTCAGCTATCCAGTGTATTGTGATTGGCCGAATGCCTCAACCGCGTGGCGAAAATGTTATGCCCCTTGTGATGTCATCTTCCGGTGCGACAAGACAAAAGCAATAAAACCAATTATAAACTAGGGATGGGTCATGATTTTCGAAATATTCGATTAGTCGATTTAATGAGCGATTATCGATTAGGCTGTGCGACTATTTTCTAAGGATGTGAACCGTGCCTGAGCGAGCCTTACCCCCAAAGCCTGGTTCGGTTGACTTTGATCGCTCCGCGCTCGGATGCCGTTGGTTGGAAGAAGTGGAACAGAGCACAGTTCAGTTTAATTAGTGCGGTATGCATGCAGTGTGAGCGGTATACACGCTGGAGCAGGGAACTGCTGATACGTGCAGCATGATTTCACATTTCTGAGCAGCAAATGCAATAGATTTATAAAGCAATATGTTGTGAGAGGTTCTTCTTCTGTGTCGACGCGTCCCAAACGACTCAAAATAATTAACCACAAAGTTAACAGAACGATGCACTCCACAGTGATGAGCGAGAAGTTTCCTGTTTCCCACGTATTAAGTTCAGCTGTATTAAAATGATTTGTTATTTGTTGAAGGAATAAAATGTAATATTCCACTGGTTTGATAACCATACAATTTTTTTAAACCATTTAAAAATTTGACTCTGTTATGTTGATTTGTATGAACTAAATAACGTTATGTGACTATTCACAAGCCTTTAATCATGGTATATGAAATAATATGTAATGTTTTAATCGCATTAAGCTTTGGGCTTTGTTACTTTTATTATAACATAAAGCCTCAGGCTTCTGTCAATTTTAAAATAAAATACAAACAATGAATGTTTTTTACGCTCTTTAATCTGTGGTGAGATATTCTCCTTTCATGTGGCATGCGAGTAAAATATATTTTCCATTTTAATATTTGCAGCACGAAAGTAATAACGAATAAATATTTGAGCGCATCTTGAAAAAAAAAAAGGAACAATTTAATACAAACGTGAAATGTGAAGAATGACAGGTGCCACATACCTTTTTTTATTAATATTTTGGCAGAGTATACAGGTGTAATATATTAAATTTTACTTCATGCAATGTAACATGATTTCATTGTCGTAAAATATTATGACGGTAATCTTGTGCTGGCTGCTTTGTAGGCTATTTAAAAAAAAAAAAACATACTTGAATTTAACAAACATAAAATGTTTCAATCATATTTCTTAATTAAATTAATAAAGATTTGAAATGAAATATGACCACTTATTCATTAAAAACCAAAACTAAACTATTATAATGGCTGCAACAGCAGCTGTTTAATGAGGACAGCGACTCGGGCAGAGAAATCTGATTAGCCCCGGGCCGGGCCATGTAGAGCTCTATATTAGTTCCCTCTTTTCAATTTAAAGCTACCTACTTTTTTCATGGGAGGTAAAAAAATCTGACAGGGTAGCAGAGATGGACAGATATATTGGTTATATATATATATATATATATATATATATATATATATATATATATATATATATATATATATATATATATATATATATATATATATATATATATATAACCAATATATCTGTCCATCTCTGCTACCCTGTCAGATTTTTTTACCTCCCATGAAAAAAGTAGGTAGCTTTATGATTGAAACATTTTATGTTTGTTAAATTCAAGTATGTTTGTTTTTTTTAAATAGCCTACAAAGCAGCCAGCACAAGATTACCGTCATAATATTTTACGACAATGAAATCATGTTACATTGCATGAAGTAAAATTTAATATATTACACCTGTATACTCTGCCAAAATATTAATTTAACTTTAAAACCAAAGTATGTACCGAACCTTGATTTTTGCGTACCGTTACACCCCTAATATATATATATATATTAGGGGTGTAACGGTACGCAAAAATCAAGGTTCGGTACATACTTTGGTTTTAAAGTCACGGTTCGGTTCATTTTCGGTACAGTAACAGAAAGAAATGCAAACATTAAACTGCAGGTTGTTTATTACTATACACTGTTTTTATATATATACTTTTTAATAAAATATATTTAAAATAAAAAAAAAAGAATTAGAAATAAAATTCTGCTGCAAAGTTCTCCACTGAATAAAATACTCTCATTCTCAAACCAATATCCTATAATAAAATATAATGAAAAATATAAATAAATAACTATGATTACAGTGCAGCATTACCAATCCCAGCTTGTAGGCCTGCTTCACCAGAACCGTGCTGTGCCTGCTGCTGTAAGTGGCAGGGAGAGCGCTGACAGAACAGGCTCTTGTCTTCATGACAACAATATCTATACTTCATGTTGAGCATAAATATAAAGCCTACTGATAAAGGACACCACGCTGAACGCGGAGACTTCTGCCACTTAATATGTTCGTTTGGAAACACGAAAATGTACTTATTTTCCGCGCACAAAATATTGCATTCCGTCATTCGGTACACACGTGCACCGAACCGAAAGCCCTGTACCGAAACGGTCCGGTACGAATACATGTACCGTTACACCCCTAATATATATATATATATATATATATATATATATATATATATATATATATATATATATATATATATATATATATATATATATATATATATATATATATATATATATATATATATATATATATATGTATGTATCTACACACACACACACACACACACACACACACACACATACAAAGAAAACAAGTGGACAGAAAGGAATAAGAATTCAGAAAGCTAGTGTTAGGGTTTTTAAGAAAAACAAGCAGTTAGAAAACGAATAGAGATTGCAAGTGATAAAGAGTCAAGTTTTTTGTTTTGTTTTTTAATAAAAAATTAAAACAAATATGTAAAATAGAATTAGAATAGAGAGGGCTAGACTTTGAGGGTGACATAAAGATTGAAGATACATATTTTTAGGCGTTTCTTGAAGATGGCTAAGGACTCAGCCATTTAGATTTAATTGGGCAGGTCATTCCACCAGGAGGGAACAGTTAATGAAAAAGTTAGTGAGAGTGGTTTCATGTCTCTTTGGCATGGCACAATAAAGCGTTGGTGCTCGTCGCAGAATTTTGGTTTTTCTTGCAGATTTTCCTGTCCATAAACTATAGAAAAAAGGGAAAGCTGGCTAAAGCATCAGTATGCTGATTTCAAATACTATGTATTTTTCTGACAGTGACAGATTGGATAATGCACAAAGCAATGAACCCAGGGAAACTCATGGAGGACAGCAGAAACAAGGGCAAGAAAAAAACAGTTTGAGGGAAAAAAATGCTCTGTGATTCTCCGTTTCATAGATTCGAAACCTTCAAACAAAAACAGGAGGAAGTCAGTTCTGTTCACAGGGAGCGTTGCTATCGCACAAAAGTCTTTAAAGCAGTGGGAAGTCAATGAAAAAGCGATCATAGCTGTGTTTGATGTTCCCTTTCTTCCACTTTCTTTTGTGTCTCCTGAAAAGGCTTGTAACGGTATCTAAAATACAACACCATTTTAAGATAAAACTAAAACTACCAGAACTCATCATGCCTTGAAAAGACAAAATCAACTGGCAACTTTATAGCTTATATTCAAACTTTATAAAAATAAAATATGCTGTTCTTATACTATTCTGGGAGGTATTCATGGAAACAGATTAGCCAGCTGGGAATCAGGGATAAGATAATGGGAGGCGAGCAGTAATGGAAGACCACTTGACGGGGGGTGACAATGGTTTACTGTACGTCAGACTCTGACCCTGTGACAAGTTCAGGATATGACAATAATCCACTTTACATTAACTGAACCTCTTATATATCTTCACCAAGTCTGCAAACCTGGAGCTCACGCATCTAACCACAGCTCAAAATCTGACAAACAGGGGAGCTGGAAATCAAAGAAAGAATTACAGTTGGCGTGGAAATAGACATCTCTAGCCAGTACTATATGGACTATAAAAATATACGCAGATGTAATACTAATGCTTACGGAATGGGTGGGCAGTAACAGAGATTTTCCATCAAGGCATTTAATGTCATCATTAGGGCCGTTTGCACCACTTTAGTTCCAGAACTAAATGTACAGCACTAAAGTACTGGGATGATTTTGCGCAAACTATTTTCCAGTACCATTTCAAGGGTTGCATTCGCACAGACATTGTGTACTAGGAAGTGACATTAGCCGGTCGACAGAAGAACAACTTTAACAACAGGAGAATGCTGGACGCTGTGATCGCTGCTGTGTTTTTGTTGTGTCTCGCGGGTTTCACAATAATGGACATGGAATGTCAACGTATATGTAAAGCACAGACATACTCCGTCTGCAGTGCGTATGCATTGCGTATTTTTTTACGCACACATGTTAATGGATACCAGCATTCACTCGCACGCGATTTTGGCCCATCAGTGGATTACATGAGCGGCGCATCTGCAGCAGTGCAGCGATCGTTTATGTACCGAGTCTATTTTTGCTGTGCTGCATGCGCTGAATTAAAGTGACAGCGCATTGTTCGCTGTAAAAAATTTACATGGATTGACACGGAAAATGCAGTCATTTCACAGTAAATGTATACTAATTCTGTTCCACAAGCAACACATGGGTTTTGGCTAGGTTTAAAACAAGAAAAAGAGCACCTTTAGAAATAGTATATGCACTTTTAAAGAGGCAGAAAAACAAAGTAATTATAGACCTGTTGGATTTCTTGTAATAAAGATGTAAATGCAAAAGGCATGAGAGTCGACTGTTTCTGTCAGTGGTGAGTTTTAATTTTAAATATTTGCGATATCCTTACAAGAAAAGTGGGCTAATGTTGTGTTTAAATGTGTTGCCACTTGCTTCAGCAACTTATTATACAAACCTAGCAGTCAAATACATGAGTAATACGTTGTTTATATTTGAGTTTAAATCAATGTCTATGAAAGATTGTTACAGTACTGTGATGAAGGAGTATCACAATGCTGAATAATTTTTATTTTTTTACATGATTTGAAATCAAAATAATGGACAAAGTTGTGTTTGTGGACTAAACAGCCGCGGATCAGTAGCGGACGGCGGGTGGGTGAGGGCGTTTTCGAACACGTTTGGCCAATTAATGTATATTTACATCACAGGTTGTACCAGTTGTGCTGGTTACACGCTGCTCCAGAGTAGGAGCTAATTTGGTTCTCAAAAAAGCAGTCCGGTACTAAAATCGCACCCAGTTCCGGCAGTGTGAAAACGCCAAAAAATGGGTAGTTCCACAAATATTTCTGGTACTATGAAAAGGTTCACGCGGTGCGAAAGGCCCTACTATGGCAAAATCTAACCATCATCCAATATTTGGTAGGTTTTCATGCTTTTTCAAGAAAACCAAAAAAAATGTAATTAAAGCATGCAGGTTTGGGAAGACATCAAGACAAATAAATAATGGCAGAATTTATTGTGGAGTGGTTCTTTGAACTTCTTTCAATAATTTAACTGACATCACAAAACATACAAGCTCAAGCCAGATAACTAAGAACATACTTTTTTACATCTTAAAAAAAACAGCAATTTCTGCATGTGTGTTTGAAACAGATCCTCACCTGAAGAATATAAATCTAAAACAGAACACTTTTCCTGGAAACTGTGTTCCAGTGATTCGCTCTCTCTGCTCTGAGAGGTTGTGCCTGGTAAAAAACAGCACAAGAGAGAAACTGAACATGTCATATGTATCATTCATTAATCTCAACAGCTCTATAGAGCCTGGATCACATGGAATCCCGCCAAGCAAATGCTACTATACAAATTGCACAAAAGGGTTCAGAATAAGGGAAGATGGGGGATTCATTCACTGCAGAAGTTCCATTGGTAAGCAAGTGATGTCATGCTGAATTTCTCATTTTCCTAGCAAAATAAGCTTATTATATATATATATATATATATATATATATATATATATATATATATATATAAAATCTAAAAAAAACTGAATATTAACTGGTAATTAATTTCTAAAGAAATGAAACAGAAAGGGAAAAATGTCTTAGCAGAAATGTGTATGAAAACGTATTATATAACAGACAAGAATCCATTTCTTGTAATGTGAAAACCTTATGGTTTTCAGGATTACTGGGCCCTTGACCACAATTTTTTTTTTTTTTTTTTTTTTTTTTGCATTTCCTGTATAGCAGAACATGAAGACAGATTCCAGGTTTTAAGATAATCTCTCATGTTATGCATCACATCCATGTGTCGGGCAGACTGCCATGTGATCTGTGCAGCTAGTTTGTAACTGGCTCACATGTATCTACAGTGGTCTTTTCCGAGACCCTACCAGCATTCTTCATGATAGTACGTATGCAACTTGTTGCTCTGTCCCAGCCAAAACCGGCCAGACTGAACGATAATGTGCATCATAGTCATGAAGGCCAGAGAAACCCAGCGGTTCCTCTGCTAACGCTCACAGAAGCATTACAGAGCAACTAACAGGGACCGTTTTACAATTGAACATACATGTGCACCATTCATGTGGCTCTGTTCATTAGTCATGTGCCACTTTAATAATATTTTTGTGGTGCCTATTTAGAGACTTGGTCACTATGCTTTTATTCTATGGAAAGGAGCAGCCTGTGCATTTTGCTAGATACTTACTTTTCTGTTTCACAGAAGATAAACAAACTGGTTTCTAACAACAAATGTTGAAAAACATTTGGGTAAAGTATCTAAAAATTCTCATTAGGCTTTTTGGCCAAGTAACCTTCAGATTGAAGATGTCATTGAATAACAAAGAGCCACTTCTGCTTCTTTATCGCTCGCTCTCTCACACACATTTCACTTTAGTTCAGCAGAGCACAAATCATCGAAATCTCTCCTGCTTCCAGAGCCTCAAAAACAATTAACCTCCCCTGCGAAGAAACACACACAGACAATAGAAAACTCGATGAACTGCCGTCCACTCAAAAAAAATAAAAAATAAAATCTGTTATGATGTGTTTAACAGCCTCTGCTGAAACACAAGCTGCTTTAATATAGCTACTTCATAAAAAAAATCTTTAGCAACATCTGCAGAGTTGATAAAAACTGCCATTAATTAAAGCAAACCAATAATAACAGGCAGCACTGCAAGATCACTGATATCACTGCATTATTCCACTCGAATCAAACAAACCTCTCCATTCCACCCAGGGCATTGTGGGTCAGAGCGTGCTTATAATGAGTGCCTGTAAAAAAAGCTAATGGGGTGGTACAGAGAACAGACCAGAGATGTTTGCATGCATGTAGGTTGGAAAAAGTTACGTAATTCTACACGCATCTCTCTAAAAAGACATTTCATGAAGTCTTAGTGTTTTAATGCATGTACAAAAGCCTCTGGTCTGCATTACAGCCGTATGCTTAAATTGCTGCTCAAACTGCATATGGATGGGTCTGCTGCACACTTAATCTGAACTTTATTAGTGTGAACAATCTCGCAGAAATATACTTTTGACTACAGGCATAAAGTCTGGTCAACCTTGCAGCATTTCTCAAAAAGAACTTAGGAAAGTACTGTCTAACAGAAAAAAAGCTACCGATTTTTTCTGTGATTTTTTAGGGGGAAGGAAAGTGTGATTCGCACTTAACAATAAAAGCAAAATAAATATATAAATAAATGAATAAATCAGTATATGAATGAATGAATAATACGCTGGGAAAAAAATTACTTTGTGGTGTAGTAAAATATATGAAATTTACAATTTTAAACTCATTTTATTAATAAAATGAAAAACTTATTTCAACCCTGTTCCAGAACAGTTCGACCCAAATATTAATATGTTTGCAGCACATTTTATGGAGGATGAGGACTGTTTCCTGAACCAGTGGCGTGCAATGCGTATGTGGCACAATGGCTGTTTTAATAAAGTTGGGCAGTTCAAACGTTGCAAGGACAGTCAGAGCAGTGTAGAGTAGGCTTGTTTTTTCTCAGATCACAAATGCAGACATGGTTTTATGTGTACGCAGCGCGATACACAATGTAAAAACACATTATAATCAGTAATTAAGTCCCCACTGGATGCAACAAATGCCTTGTTTGTAATGGGTTTTACTGGTTTTGTCTCATCTGATGTCCGGATCGTGAACAAATCTTTAACAATAAGCCTTGTAAAAAATAAAACGACTCGTTTCAGAAGGCAGGGCATAGAGGAGAAACAATAATGTACATTAAATGGAAAATAATTAGTTTTTTAAACCGTAGACCACATAAACACATTGCATTTTACCAAATACACAAAATAATGTTCTTTTTTGAAGCATAATATGACCTCTTTAAACCCAACCATTACCAGAACAACAACAAATTTTTTGTCAAAATAACAATAGGTCTTTTATCCTAGCACTAACACACAAACTTTATAATGTGTAACATCAGAAACAACAGTGCGTGATAAAGCAGTAGCCTGACATTCATGTTCACATTACGTCACCCTCTGCATTTTACTCTCACAACGACACAACTGGATTCAGAAAAAACTGCAAATAATCCTTCAACAAATCCCTTCCATAAAACACTAAAACTGCCAGATACACACAAAATGAGACGGAAAACCAGATCAGATCCAGAAGATCTAGAAAGAACCATAACACATACACATAATTTGTCCACTGATACACATGTTGGCCAAACCGCTCACTTAATCAGTCCCAGACATTTTCAAAATCAGAGGTTAGCCCCGTATCGTCTTCCAGAGAACCAGACCTCGTCTTTTCAAAGAGGCGACCTGTGATTTCACCCTCTCCTCTCCAAACAAGCATCCAAAAAACTCCTGCCAAGACAATCAAAGCCAAACAATGCCGCTGCATTATCAATCAAACTGCTCAACGACACAAAACAGTAGACCTAATTACACAAATTACTGTAATTACCATAAATAATGACAAAAGAATGCACGCCAGCCACAGTAATTTCCCACAAACACATAAAACAAATCATATAACATTTAGTTCCCCTCAGTCGTCATGATTTTGTCTCTTTTAATCAGAAAAGAATGCTACATTAGTGTTCAATGTGCCTCATCAAATACTATATAAATCAGTCTGTGTGGCAGACGGTGGATAAAACATAATAAAAATCAAAATAATAAATCATTCAAAGCGCAGAGAGAGAGGGAGGAGGTCATGGAGGGCAGTGAATGTTGACCAAGGCCCAGATGTCAATAAGGAAAATAACCACACAGATATTTATTTGGTACTCCATATAGCTGTGGGTTTCTTCTACAGACGTACCGCCTCTAAGGTTCGGTCGCCAAGTCTTTTGTAGATATTCATCACAGTTTTTTTCCCATCCATGTGCCTTCACACGTGTAAATGTTCTTCGCATTTAAGGGACAGTTCACTCAAAAAAAAAAAAGAAGAAAAAAAAGAAAATCGGTCATTATTTACCCTCATATTTTTCCAAACCTGTATGAATTGCTTTCTTTAGCAGAACACCAAGGAAAATATTTTGCCGAATGTTGAGGATCAAAGCAAAGCCCTTTATTTTAAAATGTGGACAACACAAAATGAAACAAAATGAAAAATACGTAACAAAATAAATAGTAAAACAAAAGCACAGCAAAGCAAAACACACACACACACAAACAAACAAAAACACACAAAAACAAAACGAAATGAAATAAAACAAAGCAAAAAACACGGAGTATCAACTTTTACGTTATGTTCCACAAAATAAATAAATAAGTCCAAAAGGTTTGAGAAATTATGACCATTTTTATTTTAGGGTGAATTATTATCTAATTATCTACTAAGGCAAAAATATCTGTAACAAAATTGTAATTATTTTTTTTTTTAGGCATGTCATTTTATTGAGAGATGGAAGAAATGTGCCGTTTGTCACAAATATATATATACATATATATATATATATATATATATATATATATATATATATATATATATATATATATATATATATATATATATATATATATATATATATATATGGTAACACTTTAGTATAGGGTCCAGTTCACACTAATAACTAGTTGCTTATTAGCATGTCTATTATTAACATATTGGTTGTTTATTAGTGCTTATAAAGTACATATAATGCATGACATCCATAATCCTACCCTATACCCTAAACTTAACAACTACCTTATGAACTATTAATAAACAGCAAATAAAACAGCTAAATAATCCCTAAATATTTATTTTTTTCAGTGTAGTATTTTATCAGGTGTGGGTGTTTTAAAGTACACACTCAGTCCAACGGAAGCAGTGGATGAAGAGTCTAAAGAACCGAGACATTTCACTGGGCTTTTACTGGCCTCTGCTGGGAAACACTGGAATGGTTACAGAGGAAGCCACACATAAACCAGGTCCAAAAAAAATCACCAGCTGTTTTATTGCTAGTGGCTGGTTTTACTGAACTCCAAATTGAACACCGTGTGTATGGCTGACAGTGAGAGTATGAGCTTCGGTCAGCAGCAGCCCTGTGAGTCAGTCACACAGTAAACTCACTTGGTAGGGGACTCCTTTCTCCTCTGACCAAAACAAACATTCTGAAAGAACTAAATGAGAGAAAAATATGCTTCTGGCAGGTAAATAAAACGTTACTCACCAGCTGGCTGCTAACTGAAATAGTGACAGCAATCATTCTGACCTCACCTGAAGTGAGGTGAGTGATTCAAAGCATGAACATAACCAGCTACTAAAAAAGCACACCATGAAATGGAAACTGTGATCAACTTTTCTTCTATATCAGCGTGAGAAAGTCTATTGAACGAGAGAAATACAATGTTTGTTTGTGTGTATCTCTCTCTCTCTCTCTCTCTCTCTCTCTCTCTCTCTCTCTCTCTCTCTCTCTCTCTATATATATATATATATATATATATATATATATATATATATACATAGAGATATTGACAGAGACTGCTAAAAGTACTATTGTTTTGCATTAATAAGTGCAGTTACTAATTATATTACATGTTAAGTTCTTGTTTATACACATTTGACAGTAAAGGACTAAAGCTTGAGCTGGGAAGCTTACACTCCGGGTTGCAGTCTAGAGCCCTATATATATATATATATATATATATATATATATATATATATATATATATATATATATATATATATATATATATATATATATATATATATATATATATATATATATATATATATACACACACGCACGCACACACAAACACACACAGGTTTGTTTTTGTGAAAAGTGTGGACATGCCATAGGCTTAATGGTTTTTATACTGTATAAACTGTATATTCTATCGCCCTACACCAACCCTACCCCTAACCCTAACCCTCACAGAAAACTTTGTGCATTTTTACTTTCTCTAAAAAACTATTTCGATATGATTTATAAGTGTTTTGAAAAATGGGGACATGGGTTATGTCCTCATAAGTCACCCTCTCCTTGTAATACCTGTGTCATACTCATGTCATTATACAGAGTTGTGTCCTGATATGTCACAAAAACAAGAGCACACACACACTCACTCCCTAAGTTACATAAGTTAGCACATACCATGATGAACAGTGGACTTACCTCAGGTTGGATGGCTTTGAACACTGGAGCATCCATGAGAGTGATCTGACCCTGCAGGACAACACAGATGACATCAGCACACAAAATATAACATTAGAAATGTCACATATATGACGGAAGACACTGTTGGCACCCATTCTTTTTGGATTAAAAGAAGAAAGTACTTCACTTGCACTATTTTTCTCAATAGACGTGACGTAGATGCTACCTTTGAGATGTTTATCACAGGAGAGTTTCTGTATTTATGAGCTTATTTGAAACCAGACTCGACTTCACTATCCATCCTGACATGAGAGTGTGTGAATGCTCTACACACCGTCTAACAGACACATGAATAATAAATCATCTTTTGTCCACTGCTCGGTGGCCATTCACAACACATTTTCCACACATGCATCAATGTTGCGTGTGAGGTCATCGTGTGGATAAGTAAAACACACTTCAGCACGCGGCTTGAGACTGCGACTGGGATGATGTACTGTATATAGGTTAATGGGCTGGGCCATAAATAAATAAAGCACAGAAAGAAACTCTGTACCCTAGATAAAGACACTTTCAGGCAGACGTGTACAGAATCAGGTCATCGCATTTACATCAGACATCCAGAGATTAGAAACGCAGACAGCGTCCTCTGGTGACACTATCAGATATGTCATACGCATTTATTGCACTTTGCTTGGTTTTGGACATCTGACTAGAATTTACAATCTAGTTTTGCCTTTCATAGCAGCTCAGGTGTTTCATTATTATAAAGCTGAAGGAAACATGGGTGAAGGGTTACATGGGTTACTGCCCTCATCATCCCTTCAAATCCAAATCAAACTGAATCGAGAGATTGCAAGTCAGAGATGAATCAATTCAGTCCTAATTTAGTCATTTGATTTAAATTTAATAATCAATATTGTGAACTCTGTCTTTCAACACGTGAAGAGATTATATATAATTTAAGGTACAGTCCCAAAAACAGCCTGTTTGATTTCATTCTCAGGACCATAAAGAAAGTAGTAAATGAACCTAAAAAACTAATTATGAGAGATTTGTGCTGAAAAAAAAAACTTTTGTACCATCATAAGCGGCCTACAAGGAGAAATAAAAGTATGCTGCGAGTGACTGGCCACAGCTTGGTTAAAGCAAGTGTGAGTCAACAAGCGGCTGTGTGTCTTTTCCTCAAGTTCAGAAGAGAGTTCAGCTGGGAGATTCATTTGAAACCGAGTCCTTGTTTCACCAGAGAGAGGAGAGCTTGATGGCCTTGCTCAGATTCTGGAGTTTCATTTCAACTCTTGAGAGAATCGCTGCCTGCACAACTATCTGCCGAATGATCATGAATTATTACTGAAACTGTACTGAAGTATTTACTATTCTCTCTTCTCTCTCTCTGTGTGTGTGTGTGTGTGTGTGTTTACACCAGGTGCCCGTGCCATTGCTACAAATCACAAGAGAACATTATTTACTTTTATTTTATTAATCTCATTAATCAACAGTAAAATACTGTTAACCCAGAGTTAGCCCCAATGGCTAATTTTTGTCTGTTGCCCCTTGCCAGATTTTATAAAGACAAACACAGAGGAGCTTATTGGGCCCCTCATTCTAGTGTGTGTGATGGGTTTAGTGATTGGATCAAAAAACATATGTATGTACATACATTATATTCAGGACAACCTGAGGATGTTAAATGAATAATTCACCCCAAAAATTAAATGTCATCATTTACTTTCCATCACGCCATTTCAAAAGTTTTTTTTTTTTTTTTTTTTTTTTTGAGTCTTTTAATTTTGAGCTACATTTTCAGTCAAGTGAGGAGTGAGGGTCAAAAAAAAAAAATCAGCTGTTTCCCCATTCAGTATAATAATAAAAACAAAAACAATAATAATAATAATTATTATTATCATTATTAATATTATATTACTATTACAATAATATTGTACTGTAAAATAAAAAGAAGTATTAAACAATATTACCACTACTACTACCAATAATAATAATACTTAAAAAAAATAATAATATTACTAAAAATATTTTACCTAAATGATACATTTTTATATATAAATATGTAATATAAATATTACATTGGCAATAATTTCACTATACTATAAAATAAAAGCATTTATTATTAGTAATAATATTAGTAGTAGTAGTAGTGGTAGTAGAAATGATAATAACAATAAAAAAAATATTTTATCATTATTATTATATAGTATTTTACCGTATAATAGTATTATTGCAATAGTAATCTTTTCCTTTATAATAATAAGAATGTATTATTATTATTATTATTATAATGCTACTGCAAAAATACTGTACTGTAAAATAAAAGAAGTGTTTAACAATACTACTACTACTACTACTACTCGGGGTGTGTCGGTACTAGTATCGGTACCAGACGGTTCCTGGGCAAATTTCAATTGGAAGTGATCATCCCTATCCCCTTGGAGTGGGGACTTTGGAGTGAATAGGGCATGGGTTGCCATTAAGTAGTCGTTAGGAATGCACTTTGCAAAAGGAGCGACATAATTTCCTCATCATCTTCAGCTGGGATGTTCCTGTGACAGCGCAGCATGTGTCCGTCAGCAGATATCGCTGTTTTACTTTAAATTTAAATTTACTTTTATAAATGTTTATTTATTTATTTATTTTTATTTTTTTTATTGTTGTTAGCATAATCGTTGCAAATAAACATACATTTTATATTTAAATAAGTTAAATAATATATAAAAACGAATATATACGTATAAAACTTTTTAAAACATTAAATGTATATTGTTTTTATGTCGATGACCATCAGGGAATCTGCCGTCACAGGAACATCCCAGCTGAAGATAATGAGGAAATTATATTGCTCCTTTTGCAAAGTGCATTCCTAACGACTACTTAATGGTATGCACATGCCCTACTCACTCTAAAGTCCCCACTTCAAGGGGATAGGGATGATCACTTCCAAATTTTATTTGCCCGGGTACCGTTCAGTACCGATACTAGTACCAGCGCATCCCTAACTACTACTACTAATAATAATAATAAAAGTCTATTAAAAGTAATTTTTCTAATTATATTATTATTAAAAATGTTGTATTTCATTTATAACACTTAAAAATAAAGTAATATTACTTTAGCAATAATATCACTGTACTATAAAATAAAAGTGTTTATTAATAATAATAATACATATAATTATTACTATCGTTATTATTAGTATATATTCTTTTACAGTATAACAGTATTATAGCAGTAGTAAGGTTTTTCTGACTTACTGCATATTCCTCTGGCGTGACCTTCAGCACGTCGAACACCACAGCGTCAAAACTCTTGAGCTCTGAGGGGCCCTTCTCACTGAGCGACTCAGAACTGCTGCTCCTCTGCAGGACACAGTGACAGGATCATCAGACACATACACATCAGACATACACAAAGCAGCGTCTGTGTGTTCACTGACCTCTGAGGCCGGGGTCGTGAAGGTGGAGACGCTGGGCTGGCCATTTGGGACGTCCATTATTACCAAACCATCAGACTCTACAGCAAGAGCTCACTCACCATCGTCATCCTCATCAGCTCGCCCGTACGGCCCCCTGCACACACAAACACACACGTTACAGTGGATTTGGGCTTTGGCGAATACTAAATGCACAAATCTAGTGTCTTTTTTTAAAATGACTGCAAGCTGCTCGGATCCACAGGCTCCATAAACCAACCCAAAACTATAATACTCCCACTTCAGTGCTTGTTGAAATACAGTTTTTCATTATCGCCAAACACAATGTTTCTCATTTATGCCAGAAAGGTCCACTTTAGCCTCTGCTCTCAGTCATCAGCAGCACATTCATCCAACGGTTGAGAGTGAGACGGACAGAAAACGCTCTTTTTCTTTTTGAATTATCTTTTTTGGAAGGCATCTCTATTTTGTCCTTGGCAGAGTTTCAAACAGGATTCGGGTTTATCACAAGAAATCAGTTCCAATTACATACACAAATCCCCCCCCCCAAAAAAAACATTCTAACTCTGTTACAATGAAGTTTAGTTCCATAATCTCTCACGGGACGGGAGTGACGGTGTTTCCTTTATTTGGATGAAGCTCCTGACAGTGGATTTATAGAGGCTTTGAAAAGCTTTAGTGCTGTTTTAGCAATGCTTTCCAGTCAAGTGCATCAGCAAATCCCCGTCTCAGAGTTGTTTTGGCCGGGGATTTAATGAGAAAAATGATTCATAATGCTCTGAGACAACTCAGGTCAAATTTAACTTTACCGTTTTCTTTTCTTTTTTTCTTTTCCTCTTTTAAAACAAATGTACTTTTTCAGACAGATGACATCCTAAACTCCATCTAAGAGTATATTTAACAGATTTGTTGCTTACTACACATGCAGCTTGTGTGACCATATGAAACATTTGTACTTTTAAAAAGAATATTCCAGGTCCAGTAAAAATGAATCGTATTATATAATATATATATAAACTCTTACAAAGGAAGTATGGAGACAATTTAAAGGGAGGGTGAAATGCTATTTCATGCATACTGAGTTTTTTACACTGTTAAAGAGTTGGATTCCCATGCTAAACATGGACAAAGTTTCAAAAATTACCCTTCTCGTTTGTCACAAGTTTCGGAAAGTTTTTTTTTTTTCGCGTATGGGTCTGTGTGACGTTAGATGGAGCGGAATTTCCTTATATGGGTCCTAAGGGCACTTCTCCCGGAAGAGCAGGCGCTCCCATATAGCACTGAGAGCACAGACATTCACTGATCAGAGCGAGAGCGAATTGTCACAAAAAAGTGTGTTTTTGGTTGCCAGGGTAAGACAACCCTGCACAGATTACCAAAAAAAAAAAAAAACAGCATTAAGGGACCAGTGGATGGAGTTTATTTTTACAGAGCATCAACGGAGTTGTGCAAGTGTTTGTGTTTGTTCCCTGCATTTCGAAGATGATTGTTTTACAAACAAGGCCCAGTTTGACGCCGGATTTGCATATAGTTTATTTCTTATGCTGTGTTCACACCAAACGCGAATAGAGCGTCTGGCACGAATGATTTCAATGTTAAGGCAATGCAAAAGTGCGTTTACGAGCGTCTGGAGGTCTCGCGGCGCGAATGGGGCGTTAAGCGCGGCGCGGAAGACGCAAATTCGCCTCATTCGCGCGAAACGCGCGTTAATCGCGAATGGTGCTTTTTGTACATTTAACGTTTGATGCGAATTCGCGTCTGCTGCCCGAGTTGATAAATTTGAACTTTGGCGTCAATTTGGTACAGACTATCTTTCTCTTATAAATATAATAAAACTAAAGACTTTTTGGAGTTATGAAGGATGCAGTACTACTCTATAGGTACTCAAGATTAACAGGATATTGAGTGAAAACGAGCATTTCACCCCCCCTTTAAGGAGCATTTAAGAATAGAATATTCTTGACATTTTGATGATTATTTGAAATGTTTTAGGCATCACACTCACAGTTAAAAGAAAGAAAGAAAAAAAAAACTCACTCGAAATAAAATCAGTCTAAAAAGAAATATTCAAAACACTCAAAAATCAATGCCACAACATGAACTTAAAACGGACACTGAAAATATAAAAATAAAAGACAATTTAAAAACACTTATAAAACTATAACAGTACATATAAATAATAACTAAATCAACACCATTTGTTTGAAAATTATTTACATCGATTTTTAGGCAACATTTCATTTTCCAATTATTTGTCATTTGTTCTCATTATTTTTATGGTTACTGTATGTTTTTAGGCATCCAAGTTTATTGTGTTGCAGCTACACTACTGAAAATATTTTATGTTTATAGATTGGCCCAAATCTCTCATTAGAAGTGCGCTGTAACCCAGATTTTTGTTTTTTTTAAATCGAAACAATTTTTTTTTACAATATTCCACAAGTGCTGTTGATTTGTTCGTCACAGAATGATTTCAAATGAACACAATTCTCAACACACTCCTCACCTTTGAAACACACACACACACACACACACTGGTGTAGATTAGTTGTGTGCTGCTAATCTAATGTTTTGGTGAAGCGATGTAACCGTACACTAAAGAACAAGGTGCTGAGCGACGTCGACTGCTGGCCTCACTATCAAAACACTGCTGTCAACATTTGCTCACACGTGAAACAACAGCAGGTGTTCAGACAGCAGTGGAACCGACAACGACAGCATGAGTGAACAGGTGCTACGCTGTGTGTGTGTGTGGTTTAAGGTTTGTAGAAACAGGTGTTGCGGAGACTGCGACTGACTTCATGGCCAAACTGCAGACTAATCCTAATCACAGCTTCACACACATACACAGCAAACAGCAGCAGCACTAATGCTTTTATATAGTGTTAAATGAACACACACACGCAGAATACAGTTACCGGGTATTTGTCAAATGCACATGGCGACGGCTCTTCTGCGTCCTCCGCTGCACTCGCTCCAAATCCTCTGCTGAACAAAACCTGCTGTGAGAAGGATAAAGAGAAGGAGAGAGGAAGAAGACATGTTACCAAACCAGACATGTCTTTTATCTCATTTTTTTTTTTTATATGAAATAAATCTGAAATTAATAGGGAATAAATATAAAATGACAATATTGACGCTTCAAAAATTCACAAATGGATATAAATGATGATCAACTGATCAATTCTGAACTAAATAAATACTAATACTTAGTAGTATGAGAAATGCCACTTGTAAACAGGATACAATTTTATTGCATGTCAATTCCAGTAAAGCTGGCATTTTATTTGTAATATGATTAAGATGTCAGTTTCACCACAAAATGAATAGCGACTCATGATGAGTCGAAAATGGCATAAAAAGACCAAATTCTCTAGAAATGCATCTATAAACACTGCTGTACATTGTTAGTGTAAACGGAGGACAAATTAAAAAATTATTAGTTAAAATTAAAATTAATTTTTAATTATTAGTTCAAATTAAAAAATTAGAGGTTGATCATGAGTTATAACTACATTTGATTCCACAAGAGAGCACAAATTGGCCATTGTCTGAAGGAAACACTGACAAACCTAACAGACAGACTGTGTGTATCAATGAGAAAAGCCACTAGGTGGCGCTGTACATTTGGAAAACAACAGCAGCGGTGTGTGTTTGTGGAAGGGAGTTCAGTCTCAGGTCATTAGAGAGGACTGTTTAGGACACTACAGACACCAGACGCCACACGGCATTGTGGGACGGGCCAGATGCAAAGCAGGACTTCATGCTTTATTTCCCTCGCGTTCATGAAAATAGGCTGTAAAAACATCACATGGCTGAAGCCAGCAAACATTCACTGCATTTTAAGGAGAACAAGCGTACTCAGTCTGTCGACCGAAGGCTGAACTGAATCCATTCGCTCTGGCATGTCACAAACATGTGAAAATATGATCTGCTGAAACGGATCTCAATGAAATAACCCAATCCCCATGCCACCGGACTAGTTATTGTGAAAATAATCACAAAAAGCCACTTCCACTTCGACTGTCATTGGGATCACACGTCAGGCGATAAATGTGAAAAAACAATGACTCACAATTTTACACAGAATAAATGTTCAGTTCTCAACATTTGCAGCTATAGCTTTTGTTTGCATGTTTGATGTTAGCATGGAAATAAGAGGATGACTCCACAGAAAGAAAAACGCTAAGCAGCCCAAACTGTTTTAGAAACAGGCCCACACGAAACCTTCGCCCACAGAGCTCTGCAGACAGCAAACCTTCATTCTCTACCACTTGTGTACTCATTTATTAATATACACTTCTGCCCAAAAGTTCAGAAAGAAATGTTTACTTTTATTTTAGAAAGAATTAATTGTTAGAACTTTCCATTCATCAAAAAATAAATGTATAAATAATAATAATAAACCTTTCTTAAGCAGCAAATAAGCATATTAGAATGATTTCTGAAGGATCATGTGACACTGAAGACTGCAGTAATGATGCTGAAAATTCAGCTTTAACATCACAGGAATAAATTACATTTTAAAATATATTAAAACAGAAAACATTTATTTTAAATCGTATAAATATTTCACAATATTACTGTTTTTACTGTATTTTGGACAAATAAATGCAGCCTTCATGAGCATAAGAGACTTCTTTTAAACTTTTCTGCTGTATACATATACAACTAAATTATTTAGCATTATCGTCAATTAATTATTTATTATTAATATACTTGTGCATTATTTAAAATGTTTTGAATTATTCATTTGAATTATTCATTATAATTGCATGCCTAAAAGAGATTCATGTTTAAATACTTTTTAAGATTATTTGAAGGGCACTCATAAGACTGTAGAACTGTTGAAGCATAATTAATTAATTACAGTTACAGTAATTTAACATGCTTTACGGAAATCTGTGGAAAATGAGCAATCTGAAAACCCATGTATGTATTTATTTATTCATTCTCTGAAATCTGGCAAAATGTTCCCTAAAGGGGATCTTAGAGTAATGTGCTTTAGCTGATGCTGCTGACAACATAATCAAATATTTAATGAACGTGAGGAATAGGGGAATTGTGAGCTACAATTAAATCTATTTAGCTTTCTGTAACCTTGTCTGTTTCTGACATGGCGTTGTTCGATTAGTCTGTGGACAGACGATTGAAAAGTGTAGATCTGTATGTAAAGACCGGAAACGTCCAGGCCATTGTGCTGCTGCGACTGACGACTTGATGCAATGCTCAGCTGACGATAAAGATTGTGCATGTGCATTATCACAGCACGCGTCAGAAGGGCAACACAAATCTCCGTCTTGCAAGGGAACGTCGGGATTAATGTTGGCGTGGTGAGCCTGATGGTGTGACGGGAATGATTAATGTGAGAGAGCTCGGAAGGTTGTCGAAAGAGACTGTGAAAAGACGCTAAGAGGAATGGAGGATAGATCCGGATGAGAAAGAGTGTAGGAGGTGTCTCTGTCTTGTTACGACCTGCCGGGGAAACAGAGAGTGTAACAGAGAACAGACACACGGAGCCTGAAGGAACGGGTTCAAGTCGTTTTTCCCACCTTCATTCACATGTGTTCCCTCTCGATGCGTCTAGAGCTTTCATCTCCCTATAGCTTTTGCTTTTAGTGTGTGTGTGTGTGTGTGTGCTCTTGTTTTTGTGACATATCAGGACACAACTGTATAATGACATGGGTATGACACAGGTATTACAAGGAGAGGGTGACTTATGAGGACATAACCCATGTCCCCATTTTTCAAAACACTTATAAATCATATCGAATTAGTTTTTTAGAGAAAGTAAAAATGCATTAAGTTTCCTGTGAGGGTTAGGGTTAGGTATAGGGTTGTTGTAGGGCCGTAGAATATACAGTTTGTACAGTATAAAAACCATTACGCCTATGGGATGTCCACACTTTTCAAAAAAAACTAATGTGTGTGTGTGTGTGTGTGTGTGCCCATGTTAAATCTCTGTAAACACTTAAAGTCAAAATGGAGAAAACATCAATCTGCTTTATTGTAACTGGTGGGTGAATCTCTTGGAAGGAAACAAAAAGGTTAAATACTCCTGAAAAAAAAAAAAAAACAGCCAAGCTTGTAGTGTTCACAATAAAAAAATGATCGCATTAGAAATGAATGTGAGGTCAATTTCATCAAGTGGAAACATTTGGTATGACACCCAAACAAAAACTTAGGCCCTGTTTACACTAGTGCGTTTTTGGTTTTTATTTTTCTTTTGTGTTTATTTTGTAACCATTTTTTTCTTTTTGTTTTTTACAAATCAGTTGAGTGAATGATTCAGTGGACTCATTCATAAAACATAAAATAACCTTTAGAAAAGATCCCTAAATGAATCAAGTGACATCACTAGTACATCATCACATCACATTCACAACATTGGCAAAGCAGCAGAAGGCTATCATGCTAACAAACAAGTTGTCCTTCCTAAACACTGAACGGATCCCGTTTCAACAGAGCTGAAAGGAAATGTAAGCTTCTTGACTATAATACAGCGCATGTATGGTGGTCACTGGGTGTTTGTCAACCCTCTTTTTCAACTTTATTTAAAACCACACGCACACACAAACTTTGCTCTGAGGCCCCCCTGAGCCCTATTCATTCATATTTCAGCGGGAACGAAAAAGAAAACACCTTATGGAATAAGCCTTGAGGGGAAAGATAAGAGGAGACCGTTAAAATAGAAAATATGATCTTTTGTGGTTCAGCGAGCACGAATGAATAAGAACAAGTGCGTTACTGTACTGTCTCTGTGTAACAATAATAACAATACGTTCATGTAAGCACGTCTCCAACAGAGAACAATGGCAGCTACTCACCAACACAAGGAAATATCAACATACTACAACAGACAAAAAGAAACACAACTGCTGTCTGACACAACGGCTACACTGGAAGTGAGTGGCGACAAAAGTTACAATAATAATAAATGAAACCGTTCACAACGTGAGCGCCCAATGGTGTCGCCCTCCATTGTGTAGGTGTAAAAGTGTGTAATAAATATCACAGTGTTGATCAAGAGGCCACCCAACCACACTCCCACCGCTAGGATTCACCAGAACAGAAGGTAAATGCGTTGGTGGAAAGGCCTGGTTTCCTGGAGCAGCGGAGTTGTTCTTGCACCAGTTCATAACCCTTCAATATGTTCAAAAAAGCCATAAGCTTAAGATTTTACGGATTATGCAAAAGATATGCAAACAAAAAAAATGTATATGTGGTATATATATATATATATATATATATATATATATATATATATATATATATATATATATATATATATATATATATATATATATATATATATATATATATATATATGTGGGTCAATAAATAGATATAGTAGTAATTGTTAGTAGTGGTAGTAAAAAAAAAATTATAATCATTAAAAACTTGTAAAATAAAATAAAAAATGTAAAACAAAAACAATTTCTATAATACTACTACTAATAATAATAATAATAATATTTATTATTATTATTATTATTATAAGCAACAACAACAATAATAATAATATTAATAATAATAATAAATAATAAAGTTACAAATACAAGACAATATTTTTGAAATGTACAGTACAGCTAAACTTTCAATACTGAAGCTCTGGCTGTCTCATTTCTGCATTCTCAAATGTTAAACCATGAAGCTTGGTTAAAACCACAGGGTTTCTCTTTTGTTGACAAAAGCCAGTTCATAAGCACTTCTCAATACAAGTTCGTGACAATAGTTGGTGCATCTAAAAATGATTTTGACTAATCACGCAGCCCTAAATGTGTAACCCTTTCACAAATGAGTGACAAAGAGAGTAAGTGCAGCACAACTGAATGGCTTTCAAGTCAATGCTAAGATTATTCTGCTACGGGTTCTCTTGCTTAAAGTGTCATCCAGTCGTGTGTGACTGAGTGTGTCTTAATTTAGACAGAAAGTGAGAAACATGCGCTGTACCTCCATGCGCCTTGAAGAAACGTTCAGGCTTGAAGAGCTGTGTGCATGAAATCACAATGAAATTCATGCTGCACTGAAGCGTCTGATTAATATCAGACGGATGAGCCAAACAGTTTGTGTATGTCTGCATGTGGCTGTCTGTCTGAAGCAAGGCAAACAGTGTCTGCCAGAATTCTACGGTAAGGCGGGCTTAAAGTTAAGTACATTAGGAGAGACAGATAGAGCGACAGGTCCAACAACTACTTCACATGAAACACAATCCTGGCCGCAAATCTGAAGGAAAAGGATGTTTATGCTTGTCCTGAAGAGACAGTAGCGGGTAGCTTGTTTAACAGCAGATTGAGGGTGTGTGTGTGTGTGTGTATAAAGGAGGTGAGAAATGGCCAGCCTGTCAGCACTCGAATTATCATCCAAAGAGAGAGAGAGACTATAAAAAGCCAAGGTCACAGCACATGCTATGGCAGAGTGCTGATCAGAAGCAGAGGAATCTGAGGAAAGGAGTTGAGTGTGAGGCTGATGGCCGATGACAGGCCTGCTCTGTGTCTGCATGTGTTTACAGGCCATCCAAGTCAGCCCTTATAGAAAGCATTACAGGTACTGGACATTCGGCTGGAATCTAAATAGCAATGACTTCATTTATGAATTGCAAGTACTTTTATTTTATTTTATTTTTATTTAGCCTAGCAAAAAAAAAAAAAAAGTTAATATGCACTACTGCATACTGTTTGGAGTCAGTAGTATTTTTGAAATATTTATAATGATAATTACTAGTCATAATGATTGAATAATGTATATAATAAAATAATTATAATACTTTTATTCATTAACAAACGGATGCATTTAATTGTTGAAAGAACAATAACAATACATTGTGATCAAACGTCACAATGAATATTAAGTGGCATACTGTTTTCAACAGTGATAATCAGGGATAAAATACATTTTAAAACATTTAAATAGGAAACAAATATTTTAATTTCACCAATATCACCCTTTACTGTATTTGTTCAAATACAAGTCCTTAGTGAACTAAAAAGAAATATATAAAAATGAAACATTAAACCCAACATTTTTAACAGTAGTGTAAATTACAGTCATCAAACTTAATTAAAATTCATACAAATAAATTTTGCACAGCACCACAAAATAAATAACTACTAATTTCAAAGAATTGAAATAATCACTTGAAATACAGCTTGACATTTAAGTGTACATCATGTTTAAAAGACAATTTAAATAAAATAGGCTGCTGCAAAAACATTTATAGGTGGCATTTCAAATAATGATTCATGTATTTTTTTTTTTTACCATATTAAACTGCAGTTTTACATTTCATTAAGTTTTCATTTACTTAAATGTGCAATAACAATCCTATCTGAAACCATTTCAAAGGCATCAAACATTCATAAACTGTAAATTGAATTGGAATCTGAAGTCCATTAAGAGTCACATTCAGCATCTTAGCGGCTGATGGATCAAAACCTTGTGTGTGAGGCGTTTGAGGGTCACAACTGCAGAGTGCAGACTGGACAATTTCCCCCGTCACATGGACAAAGAAGAACGGAAAGATGACAGGAACCTGTGCTCGCTGTCCTTCTTTTTTAATGCAATTCAGAAAAGATCAATAAGAGCGTGTGTGTCGGAGGTCGGCAGTGTCAGCAGTCCAGTAAGTGGGCAGCAGCAGGCAGCGCATGTGTGTGTGTGTGTGTGTGTGTGTGCTGACTGAAGACTCCCGTGGGACGAGAGCAGCTGACCTGAGCCCAGATCCGCTGCCTGCGTGGTTTCTATCCCCTCTCTCTCCTCTTTCCTCTTTCACTCCCTCGTCTAGCATGCCTTCAGTTTTTTTCCGCACCCTCTCGCATGATTTAATGCACTTGCTCGGCCGAATGTCCCACTCCTGCCTCTCTATGAGCCCGATTCAGAAGCCAACAGGAAACTGCACAGGAAACAAGGGATTCTGAGAGGAAGCAGCAGCTGCTGTGCCGACCGGCAGCAATAGGAAGAGGGTTATAGTCATAATGACTGACACACGGTCGTGGCACACGAGCACACATTCACTCCATTAAATAAACAGCACTGAGACACTAGAGGAAACGGCCGTTTGTTATCTTGTGTTGGTGTTTATGGTTGTGGTTTTGAGTGTGGAGCAGATCAGATGAGCAGAAAATCTGTGGCATTAATCAACTGACGTCATTACACCACAACTTTAAATCACACCATAGCAAACCACAAACACTCGCACTGGGACTAAACACACACACACACACACACACACACACCTATCATTGTTTATACCACTTTTGTGGGGTCCTAAGGTCTTACAACATTAATAATACTAACTAATGATAACGGATTAAACAAATTATAAATGAAGTCATTTTTATCAATTCAAAGATATGTTTTTGTTATTACAATTTAGTTAAAACCAGAAATATTAAAACAAAACATATTTTATAGGGCCCTAAAAAAATAATTTTTGCCAAACTTTAGCACACAAAAAAAAAGAAAAGAAAAGAAATAATTTAAATGCTTTTATATAAATTATATATAATATAAATATTCCAGAAAAAAAAAAGTCAATTAAAAAAAGAAAAAAAGTTTCACAAGGCCCTAAACGTGAATTATAGATTACTACAAGTCTCTTAAACAATCTGTTAATTTTATCTTTTTCTGAAAGCAAATGATTCGCTCAATAAAATGGAATGAGGATTCTTAATAATGCATGATGTTACAATATAATATAATATAATATAATATAATATAATATAATATAATATAATATAATATAATATAATATAATATAATATAATATAATATAATATAATATAATTAGGGCCGGGACTTTAACGCGTTAATTGAGATTAATTAATTACACACAAAATAACGCGTTAATTAAGATTAATTAGTTCCAGAAAAAAATTTCCCGCATTTTTAATAACTTATTTTTGCACCGTGGAACGTTTCTCACTGGATGAGTTTCGGCGGGACCGATTATACTGGAGCACCAACTAGCGTTCGCAAACTTTGCATATCACCGCAGCACATTGAGCCTCAAGGATCACCTCAACGCAGAACATATAGCAGCTAGCGTGGACTTTACACTTTATGTTGAACTATGTATTATTTTAGTGGTGCAACTGGCTGTCTATGTTAAACTCTTTATTGTTTTGGCCAAGGTTATTGAGAGTTGGACTTAGTATGTTATGGCCTCTGAAGCAACAGAGAGATGTTTTCTAATAGTCAGTGTTTCTAATGTTCTGAATGTAATTGACAGTATTATGTTTTACTTAAAAAACACTTTACAGAAGGTTCCAGCACCTATAATCTTCCTGAATTTCTGAAATGTTCTATTTCTAAATTGTTTCTAAATATGCCATACTTAATGACACAAATTGCACTGGTCTGCTAGACTTGGTTGAACAAAAATAAACAATATTTTGTTGCTTAAGCTTATGTATTCAGTCATTATTCAATGGTATACTATAAATCCATGTGAAAAAAAATTACTTGTCACTGTTCTCAGGTCAAATATTTATGTGCGATTAAAATGCGATTAATTTCGATTAATTAATTACAAAGCCTCTAATTAATTAGATTAATTTTTTTAATCGAGTCCCGGCCCTAAATATAATATAATATTATATATAATATATATATATATATATATATAATATATATATATATATATATATATATATATATATATATATACACTGAACCGAGCTCGAAGTCCTCGAAGTCCCTCCTGCATCTGTACGAACAAACACAAATTGCAGTTGAACAAACAAAAAGATGTGAAAGAGCTCAATTCAGTACTCGCGGTGTTCTGGTGTTCAAGGCTCATGCAGAGAAAGGCGTCTCAAACACTTGAACATCGAATTTGCTTATTTTTGCTCTTGTGCCGACAAATACTAGGGATGCACCGGTTGACCGGCCATAAATCGGAACCGGGCGGTTTTTGCTTAAAATACGGACGTTTTTTTTCTGGCCGATTTTTCCGGAAGTGCGGCCGCGTGCACAGACTACATTGAAATCATTCGCTATCATGTCATTTGTGTGGAAGTATTTCGAAATCTGTGAGCAGGACACGGCAGCCAATCAGTACTGGAATTGCAGAGTTTCATGTCTGAGGCACAGATAGCAGGAAGCGATCAGCCGTTGGTGTACTGGCGCACAAATAAAAGCCTTTCCTGCGCGCACTAAAGCTGCGCGAGCGTATACTGTACCGGTCCGTGCCCTGAACACGAGTAGACCGTGAAGAGATGTTCAGATCAACTTCTCACGTGTTGGATGAGAAACGAAACGGACTAAACTGTCAAAACTGAAGTTTTTTTTTTTTCTAAATTAGAACCTGCATACACATTTGAAAAGACAGAAGTAGCCTAAACGCAGTTCTGTATAGGATTATTTTTATTTTACCTAAAAAATACATCGACTTAATTTCATTTAAAAATCACCTGCTGAAATGTTAATCCAAGAAAATGAAAATGAAAATCACTCACTGCTCTGGACTATTTTGTAGTTTTAAAAGTCAAACCAAAAATTTGTCAGACACCAGATATAATTTTTAATATGTATATAGCAAAACTGTTATAATGTGAGAGATGTTGAAGGTGTCTGAATAAATGTAGGTTTGATTGTATATTTCATTTTTACATTGAAGACTATCCAGTGCTTTTTTACATTTAATTATTTGGTTTCTGTACCTTGACACCTACAAACTTGAAAAAAAAAAAACGTAAACATTGTGTAAATAGCACAAATGAATGAACATACAAATGAAGCCATTTCAAACAGGGCCCACTGGTACAACCTTCAACAGGGCCCCTCTGACCCCGGCTACGGCAATTCAAATGAGCCATTTTAATCTAGATCACAGTGAGATTACTCTAGATTAAAAAAATTAATCTATGCCCACCACTAATAAATATATATATTTATTATACCTAGAAATTTGTTTAATAACCTTCCTGAATATAATGATTTAGTACACCTTTTACTTGAAATTTAAGCACATTACAATTTTAGAGTGAACGTTCAAATTTAAAAACCATAAGCCAATATGAATACTAAGTCTATTTCCCACAACCTTCCTTCATGGTCAATAACAAGTGCATTCATGATAAAGGCCAATTAATCATCCAGACAGTGAATTTTGAAAACACATAGTTTTGCACATCTTTATCCATGACCTCTGCCCTGAAAAGAGTGTATACTGAATAATACCTCAAACTATGTCATACTTGTTCAAGTGTGCAAAAAACAGCAGTATTTAAGGCAAAATAAAGAAATAAAGAATAATGTGTTTAGAAATCAATACAAAGGGCGTGCAAAGGAAGTCCTGACCCTTCAGATTACTGTGACTGCATTACTGAGCATTGATCCACTGATCTGAAGTTAAGCTTCTTGGACACGTTCGCCATTGCAGCACGTCTCACTTGGCCGTTAAGTGACATGTCAGAGTTCAGAGGTCGCACCGCCGGATCGGTTTACAACCTTTATTGAAGCTCCATTCTGCAAGTGTTTTCCAAAATGGACAGCACTATCCCACTCTCAAGAAAGGGTTGGCATATGGACCCCATACTGGCCCTCAGCCTGATAAACCATCATGCTGCTCTGTAAAGCTGTCCACCAGCTGAGTATGATTAGAAGGAAATCAGTAGAGGCTTCAGATGAACACATGGCCAGAGGATTGCATGGCCGCATTTTCTGACTAACATCTCCGCAAAATCCAACAAAGCAAAACTGAACCCCATTGACTTTCATTGTATGTGAAAAATAAATAAATAAATTATATTTATAATATATTAATTGTAAATCACACACACACATGTGTGTGTGTATTAGGGCTGCACGGTGTGTCGTTTAAGCATCGATATCGCGATGTACGAATCCGCGATTGTCACATCGCGAATGTGCGATGTAGGCTGTCCTAGTTGATCCGTTATTCATTAACTGTATGGGCCAGCTGCTTCCCGGTGTGTTGCTGAATTTTGACCCCCTGCCAAATTACTATGCCCCTAGTATTGGTAGGTTTGGGGGAGGGGTTAGGATTAGGGGTGGGGTTAGGATTAGACAATCAGGTAGGGATTTGAACGAGGGGGGTAATAATTTGGCAGGGGGTCAAAATTCGGCACAACACCGGCCCTTGACGAATATGATTCGCGGATTAATTGCACAGTTTAAGTCCTGTCAGTTTAACAGAGCGCATATAAGAACGAGCAGAGAGAGAGCACGAGAGAGAGGGTGCGCGCGAGAGAGAGAGAGCACGAGAGATAATGCGCAAGAGAGAGAGAGCGCACGAGAGAGAGAGAGTGCACGAGAGAGAGATGGAGAGAGAGTCCCAGCTGCGCGTGCACACTCACCTTCACCGTCTTCAAACAACACAGGCGCTGTCTTGCTCTCTCCCTCGTGCATATTAATCAAAATCAATTGACACGATGGTGTCAAAAAAAAAATAATAATAATTCTGTGATGACATGTTTTCTGTGTTGTCAAATCTTGTGCGATATCCTGAACTGCAGAGATAATTACACAACGCATGCTGTACATGTCTGATTCGCGAACTAATGATTCCTTTGAACTGATTCAATTTAATGAATGGTTTAAACAACACTGAGCTCACGATACATCTGAATTGGTGTATAAAGAAAAATCTGTAACACTTTACAATAATGTTCTATTTATTAAACTGTTTAACTTCATTATTTAACATTTACTATTACTAAACTGCACTTCTACAACATTGTTAATTTCAACATTTAGGCTATAGCCTTCATTGTTGAAATCAAAAGTTGTACAGTATTTGTTAACATAGTTAATGCACTGTGAAGTAACATTACCAAACAATGAACAGCTGTGTTTTTATAAACTAAGATAAACAAAGATTAAAAAATATAGTAACAAAAGTATTGCTCATGGTAAGTTCATGTTAGTTTATGTTAATAATTCAAACCATATCCTAAAGTTACAAACAAATAATTGACTCTAATTTAAATAATACTCTGATGTTTAAATCATGTAAAATGAGAAAATGTAAGTGTGCTCAAGCCATTTTTGTTTGTAAGAAAAAATTAGATTAGATTTCATAATGCAATATATAAAATCGCAGAAAAAAAGAAATATCGCAATGTCATTTTTTCCCAATATCGTGCAGCCCTAGTGTATATATATATATGTGTGTGTGTGTGTGTGTGTGTGTGTGTGTGTGGCGGATTGCGGGGGGGATCACGATGCTGACACAACATCGTGATGTCTATCAGCCATCAGCGATGGACGATGGCATGGTCTATCGGCCCAACCCTACTTCAACAAAACACTAGATTACTCTGCAGAACTATTTCCTATGAGAACGCATGTGTGTTTCTGACACTCCCTCTGCAGAACTCCACAGTATTTTCATCAACATTAATTCCATGAGTCATCATCATATTTTCACTCCATGTCTCTTTTCTCAATCCCTGTCACAGGAAGACATCTCGCAGCTGGGGCGAAGATGAGACCAAACGGCACACTGGCTGCATATAAATCACGTATACTACACTTCTGTCCTTTCATTGCTCTACACGCTTTCATTTGTTCTTTGACTTGCTCCCTCAGAGTCTTTCTGGCTCTTTCTTGTCTCTCCCTTGAGATAATTCCAGTTGGCCCTCAGGGTTTTGTGGGAGAGACGAGAGACATGCTAGTGCCTGAGAGAGCAGGTACAGACACATAAACATAGTAAACAAACACACTCGACACAATTAGGGACCTATAAATTCAGTTTTATTTTTTCCCAAATTCAGTTTAATTTTTTTTCCAAATTCCGTTTTTTCCATTTAAATTTTTCTGGATTCCATTTTTTTCTCAACTCCTTTTTAATGGTTAAATTAAATTGTATTAATCAAAAAGCATGTCCAATTAATTCAAATCATAAAACTTATAATAAATTGATGTGAAAATATATAAGTTTAACAAAAATGACATGTTTAGGGCCCTATGAAATGTTTTATTTTTTCTTCACTATATGTTTTATTGTTCCCTAATTCTATGTTTTAGCATGTGCAATTACTTAAATGCATAAAAAAAAAAAAAACATCTTAAAATAGCCTTATGAAATGTTTTTTTCCCCTCGGAAATTCTGTTGTGTATTTACATTTTTCTGGTTATCAAATGAAGGCATAAAACATTCATTTAATTTATCTGTTAATTATTGAAAATTAAGCTAACTTTCTTTTTTGGTAAACAAGGGGGATTTACTATTAAAAATAAAATATGGAAGAAATGTTGTGTGATTATTCCTTAAAATAATTGTAATGATTATTTCATTTTAGTAGTAGTAGTAGTAGTAGTAGTAGTAGTAGTGGTAGTAGTAGTATTAGTAGTAGTAGTGTGGAATATGCACATTCTGTTGAACATGGGAATACTATTCTTAAAATGCATTCCAAATTCGGAATAATTTGTAATGTATACTTATTCACGGTATTTATAAGTGCCCACAATAACAATATTGTGCATATTAATCACCGCAATATATCGCATTACCGAATACCGGCACAAGTCTAACCCACATTCTTCAAATTATCTTATTTTGTGTTCAGCACAAGAATAAATACAAAATAATACATGTTTGGTACAACATGACTGAGTAAATAATGACATAATAAAAAAGATGATAACTAATATTTAATCAGGTATTGTTTGAACAGCATTTTAGTGTATGGCCGCTTCAGGTGGACATGTTCTGAATGTTAGAACAGCACAACTACAGCACGCAAATAAAACGATTCACCGGCAAGGCCTTAAAGCACACACAAAATTATGCACTTTTGTGATTGCAAGCAATATTTAAAGTGTAGGGGGCGGGAATGGGGATTTGCGTAGCTTGTCAATTAACAACAGCTCTGTGTAGTAAACGCTGTTCTATGTGAAATCACGCACCTGATGGAATTTACCGCTAATTAGAGAACTGATTTACTGACAAGATGCGCATTCATTATTGGCCAATATTTATTGTGCACCCCTTTTTTTTGCAAAACTTTTCACTGGCCTTTCACCAAAACCATGCATATTTTTTTGCAAAAAAAGACAATAAAAGTGACCTATAAACAATTTAATATTTTTTTTTTTTACTTTACATTACGTAATTGTCCTAAGATATTCAATGCAGTTCTTCTTAAGTGAAGGGTTTCCTCAGGAAGTGTGTGGTTATGGATCTTGTCATTGCCACCACTTGTGAATTCCCTTTAACAAATGCAGTTCAGTGAAGAGGAATGCAAACTCTCAGTGACCCAAATCTGTTTGTTGTCCCAGAGGTCACCAGGGCAAGGACTGTGTGTTAGTTCGACTAAGCAGTTACCAAGACTGTCCTGGACAGTTAGAGCATCACTATTTTGTGTAAGTCTTGTTCTATCGTGTTTGAAGAGGTTGCTTACTGACCCATTTCAAAAGAGCCCATCATCAATTCAATTTGAAACATCTGTGATGTACTCCAATCCTGAGAGCCACAATTATAATTTCACTCTTGAATCTTTGTGTTTTTCCCCTCTGAATCTGACTGTCACAGAACAATGTTTCATTGTCTGTTAGTGTGTGCATGAAGGAAAGCAACAGCTGGGGCTAAACAAACAGCTGTATCTCTTCGCCCTTGGTTCTCCTCCTCTCTTGTTCTCGTTCTCCCAGCTTCCCTTGAGAGAACTCGCGCCTACGTTGTCAAACCGCGCCATGCACGTGTCACACAAACACAGATGAAAAACTAAAACCCAACAGCACGATAGGCTAGGACAGGATGCAAAAAAACTCAAAACATTGATTTGAACTCCCTAAATATAGACAAGACACATTGTTCTCTGCTCTGTGTGCTGGTTCAAGGCCCGTCCACTCCCACATAGGACAAAGGCTCGCTTACAGCTTTTGAATCTCTCGGCAGGACAGATAATGGGTAACCCTGGGTCCGCCCTGCACCCCCTCAGTGTGTGGGACTTGTTTGGGCAGACGCCTGAGGCTCTGAGCGATGTGTCCAGGCAGAAGCTAACTAAAGGCCCCAGAGGAACAACCAGAAAACGCCTGAATACAAAAGACAGCGGACATGAAAAGCCATTATGAGGTGAAGAAGATAAGAAAGGAGAGAAAGACGGATGCACTTCCCATCTTCGCATTGCTTCAGTGCCGGGTGCACAAGACCAATGGAGGATGTGAAGTTGCTATTGATACACAAAATCAGATTCAAGCAGGGAGAGAAAGACTTTTTTTTAACTCCTTTCCCAAAATATATCTCTTCCCTCAAAGGGAAAAACAGTCAGTGTGAGTGTGTGTGTGTTTCCGACAGGAAATTTGGGATACTTAAAGCAGCAGAGAAACACAGCAAGAATTCACACAGGACGGTCTGAATAATATGACTGCTTCACTACAATATAGTAAGTGAAAAATAATACATAACATTATAATTATGTCCAAATTCATACAAGTACTCCTAATCAGTAGTCCCGGTTTTAACTACTTTAGGCGAGATTCTGACGTGCACATCTGATGGACATTTTACTCTCTCATGAGGCCACAGGAGAGTATTTGTGAATGGATGAAGTGACACAACTGACGCTTGTGTTACTCTGCTAAAAAAACTGGTTTTGATCATCATGTCTATTGGACTGAAATCATGCATTTTATATAATATTAAACTTCTGATATACGTTTTTTCTATTTTGAAGTTTTATTTTTGTAACCTACAGAGAAAGTTCCCAGAATGTCCCCTGTAGGTTATGTTTAGATTTTATTTTATTACCTATAGAGAACATTCTGGGAACGTTCCCTGAAGGTTAATTTTAGGTTTAATTTTATAACCTAGACGGAACCTAAACGTTCCCAGAACGTTCCCTGCGTGTTATTTTTTAGTTGTCGTAACCATATAAACTAATTCAAACTTTGCAAATGTTTCTGATTGTTCTAATTATGGCTGGGCAATAAATCGTTTTTATTTATTTAACTCGAATTTGACGTTAAGGGCGATTTGTTTTTAATGAAAATCGTTTTTCTCTTTAACTTCCACCACCGGGTCTCCCCTTAATAAGCCTGATTCACACCGGACGCCGAAGCAACGTGGAACGGAGGGCGCTTCCTGTCGGCGCCCATGTTAACCTATGGTGTCGTTCCGCGGCCGGTGTCCTGACATTTTATCCTACCCTGTCAGAATTTCCTACCCGGGTTTACTGCGCATGCGCACATCAATATCGCGTCCTTTGTCTCATGCTAAACAACGATATTTAATGTATCTGCATTACTGTAAGGGTACGTTTAGGGTTGGATTAGGTGTAGACTTTAATAAAAACGCAATCTAATTGGTAGAAAATAATATTTATTGTTGGTTTCCTGTAGCTGTATCCCTTCTAGCTACAACCGCGAATATAACACATAATTCCTGTATTTGCAGTACTGTAAGGGTATGATTAGGGTTGTGGTAGGTGTAGATGTTAATAAACCATAACTTTACAGTAGCATTTTTCGTTGTGGAATTGTACTATCCACTGTTTTAGTGGGAGGTAGGAAAATCTGACAGCGTAGGACAAATCGACAGAACACCGGCCAGCGCCGTGAAGCGCCAGTTTCGGTGTCTGGTCTATTTTTTGTGCGAGCCGCGAGCGATCCGTGTCAATTCCGGGGGGATGGGTGTGTGAGCAGAAGCGATTGTCGACCACCGGGGAGAATACGCGTCTGGTGTTAACAGGCAGGCGCCGGACTGCACGTGATTTTCCGTTCCGCTTCCGCCGCTTCGGCGTCCGGTGTGAACCAGGCTTAATTAAGGCTTCCGTAGTTCAGAGTGGGCTCGCCCTCCCCCCGCATTCCTTACAGCTGCACACAGACAACATGACAGTTAACAGCGCAGAGCTCGTTCCAAAGAAAGGCACCGTTTCAACGGTTGTTTGGAATTGGTTTGCTTTTTAGTGTCAGACAGTGCCTGCCATCTCGTTTATAAGCATGTTTTGAGGCTTTTTTCCTGTTACACTTATGCACAAAGGGGAAATTTAGATTAAACTGCATAAGCGAAAATCAGAACAAAATAAAGAGTACATTTGTTTTGAGCAATTTCTTTGTCGGTTGTAAAATCGCTGATTCTTTTTAAGCCATATCACCCATTCCTAGTTCTAATGCTTAAATTTCTGTTTTTTTAATAATAAACAAACATGTCTGAAATAAGCTTTTAATAAAGCGTAGACAAAGTTGTCAAATCGCAATATAATGATAATATAATTCCAATTTTAAAACTGAAATAAAGCCAAAGTTAAGCATGGACTGAAAAGCACATCATAAACACTGGGTTTGTGTTTCTTTAATGCACGTTTTTTAAGCATGCGCTTTCTCCTGTGTTCCATATGAATCTGCCCAATTGCATTATTAAAAATTAACAGTCATTTCATTTTACTGACTAACACTCGTTTATTGATCTCTTTATTGAATAATTACTAGAGCCTGGCCAATATGCTTTTTTTGGGGAAAACCTCAGCCGTTTTCGCTCACTTGAGACATAACTGACTGCGTTTACCTGAATGATTGTCGAGGTGGATATTTTGTCATAATTGTATGTGTATGTGTCTGTTCAGAGGATTCAGAAGAGGATTCAGTTTGGTGTTTGCGTGCCGTCTGAAACGCATGTGCAGGCTTCATGTGCGTCTAGAGAACAAGTGAGTTATGAAGGTCCCCAGCATCGAAATAATGGTGGTCGGATTTTACTGCTCACTCAGGGCAGGTCCTGTGGTCAGACGGCTGTGTCAATCAACAATCGTGGGAGAAGCCTTGGCGTGTGTGACATCACACAGACAAGAAGCTGAGAATGGCCTTATTTTGAAAAATTTCATATCGGCAGCATATTCGCCAGTAGTAATATAACAGCAGCAGGCTCATATCGGCCGATAATATCGGCAAAACTATATATATATCGGTCAGGCTCTAATAATTACTTAAATTAATATATATTAATATAAGCCTCAAATGTCTACTATAAATCAGATTGTTTTCTTCTTTAAATTGTAAAAAAAATATATATATGAAAGGTACTTTAATGTCATACTAAAATTAAAATTAAACATAAAATAACATTTAGAAAGAAAAATAATGCATCTTAAGAATGCAAAATAACATAAGTGCACTTTGAACAATTAATTGCTGCTTTGAACGATTACGTTATTGTGGCATCCATAATTGTAATCACGATTAGAAGTTTGATTAATTGTGCAGCCCTTATTAGACTACATATTAACAGATAAAAACAGAAAAAGACAGAACAGTTACCATGCTTTGCATGAACTTTTGCCATGGTGTCTGAACTGGTACATCGTAGCCGTTTGCGAAAACACGGTGGTGGTGAAGTTGGTGGAAATGTGGGTGGAAATGTGCTGCAATATTATAATAAGAATAAGATCCCTTTTTGACGTCAAGGGGTGAGCGAAATCTGACCGATTGCAGAGAAAGTCCTACCAAAAAAAATATTGGAAAAAATTACTAGGTTCGTTCTTTTTCACGTTTTCTAGGTTGGTCGATGCACTGGGGATGCATTTATAGCACTTAAAAAAAAAAAAATCTGTTTTCATGATGTGTCACCTTTAATGCTTGCATGTGAACACAAACTGTAGGTGACAAGAGAGATGCAGTTTTTTTAAATGTGGCATACAGTGACAACTGCCATTTTATGATATACTAACTAAAAGTACATATTTTAAAGCACGTAACAAATATGCGAATTGGGACGCAATCAATATCTTAATACAAAACATTTGTAGTGAAGTGAGGTCTGTAGAGAGGATGTGAATGTTATGAGAAACACAGAGGAAATTTAGTCTCACTGAGTTCTGAGACCTTACACTAGGCGTTACCCACAGTCCTATGTTGCAAACCTGTGCGTGTGTGTGTTTTTTGGCAGTAAACTGTGGTGGCCTAATGAACTGCACATTTCTTTGATGGCAACATGTGAAGAACCCAACACAGAGAAAACTAATCTCTCTCTCACACACAGAGAGAGAGAGCTGTTGAGTGTATTAAGTGCAGTCGACTGAACACAGGTGAACAGATTGGAAGATAATCTGCCTTAGAAAGAGAAAGAGAGAGAGATTTATACATGTATACAAGCTAAATCACATAAACACTACATATCAGAACACTACTAGAAAAACAGATTTGAGGAAAGCAATGAAATAGCACAAGGGAAGAATGGAGACGAAAGAAAGAGAAAAATAGAGAAGCACAAGGACAGTCCAAGTTCATCATCTCCATATGGCGGACAGAAGAGGCTCATGGGAGAGAGCTGTGACTTACTAACAAACTACTGTCTGACACTCTGCATAACTAATGGTGTATCATTCAGATATATAGCCTACAAATATGTTTGGAAAGAACCATCAGAATTATGACAGCCATGCACCTTTGAAGGTTTTTAAAAGTGTCAAATTGACTTATTTTATAGTTTCCCGAAAGCTGTCTTTGCCTGTCTGCTACGAAGTCAGGCACATCTGTGAAGGGTTCTGGGACTTTGTGTGCTCTTTCTGTGCCTTCAGTTAAAATCTGAAATAAATGTCATATAACAAAACAGAATATACCATTGACCAAATGCACAGTTTTCCAACTCACACTAGTCACTAATGATTTTAGACACAGAAGAAGAATCTATTCCCAGGAGAATTAAATAATTGAAGTGTTTATTTAAATGTTCTGGATTTCACAAGTCTCCTAAACTATGATGCAAAAAAAATCATAGTTTATCAATCTATTTAATTAGATTGAGATGTTAAAGCGGCAGCCATAAAAAAATAAAAACTAAATCTTTATTTTCATGACTATGGAAATTGTAGAGTCACACTGAAGGTATCAAGGGCTATTTGACCAAGAAGGAGAGTGATGGGGTGCTGCGCCAGATGACCTGGCCTCCACAGTCACCGGACCTGAACCCCATCGAGATGGTTTAGGGGTAAGCTGGACCGCAGACAGAAGGCAAAAGAGCCAACAAGTACTAAGCATCTCTCGGGGAACTCCTTCAAGACTGTTGGACAACCATTTCAGGTGACTACCTCTTGAAGCTCATCAAGAGAATGCCAAGAGTGTGCAAAGCAGTAATCAAAGCAAAAGGTGGCTACTTTGAAGAAACTAGAATATGACATATTTTCAGTTGTTTCACACTTTTTTGTTATGTATATAATTCCATACATAATTCCACATGTGTTAATTCATAGTTTTGATGCCTTCAGTGTGAATCTACAATATTCATAGTCATGAAAATAAAGAAAACTCTTTGAATGAGAAGGTGTGTCCATTCTGTCCAAACTTTTGGTCTGTACTAATATATATATATATATATATATATATATATATATATATATATATATATATATATATATTTTATGGCTGCCGATTTAACATCTCAATCTAATTAAATAGTAATGGAAAAGATAACCTTGTAAAGCAATTAACACAAAAAAAACATGAAAATAGAAACAAATTATATTTCAAAAGCTTTTTTGTAATATCTGTTTCATGCTTTTTGCGTGTAGCATAAAAATGGCTTTAAATTATCTTTTGGATAATTTCTCAGCCATGTGTGATTAATATGCAGTTACTTAGAATGACCACGTTGTATAACTAATTAGAATTAAAATTATAATCACACACAAATCTATATTTTTTTTCAAAGGATATTGAAAAAAATAAAATAAATAAAAAACACAAGCAAAATCATTTTCAACTTTGATAATAATATGGTTTCTCGAGCAGCAAATAAGCATATTAGAATGGTTTCTGAAGGATCATGTGACAGGAGTAATGACGCTGAAAATTTCAAAGGAATAAATGAAATTTTACAATATATTAATAAAATTCTGAAAACCCCTTCATTTGATGTCATGAACCTCATAAATACCAGATCCAGGTACCAGTTCCTCATCTGACTGTGTATGGTTCAGGACAATGTGTGTAGGTATGTCACTTGGGACTATCCATATCATTATACACAAGAGGAGACCTACTTCTGCTAAAAAAGTGCAAGACAAACGGCACCAGTGTTGCATGTTTGTAACAGACTATGGACTAACATTTCCCCAACACAGAAGTCCAATACAAGAGATGTTTGTTTTCATGTAGGACAGACGACAGTGGGCCAAAGATGACATGTCTCTGTGTGTGTGTGTGTGAGTAAGAACAAAAAAAGAGCAAACCCTGCAACCCTTCTGTTACAGGCACTCCCATCCTTCTGAAGTACACGCCAAAACACACACCCCACACAGCTGTGAGCGAGCGAGCGCGCCCGTGTGTGTGTGTGAGTGTGTGGTGAGAGAGGGGAAGCTAGCTCTCGCCCGCTTGCTCAACTGTAACATGGTTTGTGCTCAAGTTGAGTCGTGTGATCTCTTCCTAAACATCTTGTTTGAGAAGTGAGAGAAACTTGCATTTTGTTGTTGATGGTTGCTGTGACTGGGAGCCAATGAGAGACAATCTCTGCAGTCAACAATCACCAGTTTGGATAGCCTTGACCTATATTAGAGAAATTCAGCACAGCCTTCATGTAAATAGCCGTTCAGTGCTCTCTTTTCATACATCTCTTTCACCTGGTGCTTCAGATGTAGGTCAACAAAACCACATTATATACAGTCACATATTTTTGTACGCAGAGATGGTTGATATCCACTGATATCTTTTTGTCAAGATCTTTTTTAATCTCTGAATTATTTATTTATATTTCTAGTATTTTTAGGGAAGACAAATTCGTATATTTTTATACACACATATACAGCTGATATTCATCTTTTTGTCCAGATCTATTACAGGTCTGTACATGGTCACAAACAGTCTGTATCCTGAAGAAAAACCAGTTGAGAAGAACCACTGATCAAAACCATCCCGAGTGAGGATGATATGAATGAGCCAAGATCCCACATATAACCAAACTAGGGCTGAACGATATGGACAAAATTTCCTATCTCGATTTTCATGCCAGATATCTCGATATCGATATGATATGACTACGTGTTCTTTTGCTAAGCACGACCTGCACATCAACACGTCACTCTGGTTTACATCGTCTTTTCTGAATCCAAAATACTTCCAAAAATAATGGAAGATGATTTATGTTTTGGCACCAAGTCATATTCTGCACTGCCACCGGCCGCATTATTTCCTGCACTCATTTCTTTCTTTTACTAGCGGCCGGTGGCAGCGCGCTGGCTTTAGCGCTGCAGTCAAGGGCACTCGTAAAACTGATGTTTGTTGTGACTGTCAGAGTTGTATGCAGGGCGAGCACGGAGAGGGGAAATCTATATCGTCTATATCGTTGCTTTTTTCGATATTAATATCTTGAAAGTTCATATCTAGATATAGATACGATAGCGATATATCGTTCAGCCCTAAACCAAACATGGATCAACGCTCTTCCTCTGTCTCTCACATGCATGCAACCGACCATACAAGGTGACCAAAAACTAGATAAAAGGTAAGAGATAAATTTCACTAACACATGCCATTTTAAGTGCTCTCTTGAACGAACAAACAAATGAAAGGTACAGCCAACTAATGTTAGTGGTGCCTGAGGTCAATGTCAGGAAGCCGTGTGAATGTGCCGTTGAGTGACGCCGTCATCAGTCCATGTGTCATCATTTAAACTCAGTGTGTGGTAGAGCAAATCATGATTTAATGAAATCAATCATCTACAATGAAGACCATTCGCTCTTGCCCAGTTCCAAAACATATTGAGCTGCCTAGACGGACAGCATTTTGAGATGTGCTCTCCTGACTTAAAAACCTAGTTTGTAACCAATTCTATGGCAAGATTTTTAGTTTTCTTCACAGAGAAGCAAATAACCAAATTGCAGCGAGCTAAAAAATTCATCCAATTGTTCTTTCGCTTCCGTCTGTTTCCTAATATAGCTTCTAGTAAACGTGAACTTGTATACACTAAGTACGGTTTTGTTTGTACTGAGATTGTGGTATTCCTCATATTAGGTCTGCACAATTAATCGAATTTCTAATCGTGATTAAAATTATGGATGCCACAATTACATAACCGGTCAAATCAGCAATTAATCGTTCAAAGTCCGCTTATGTTATTCTGCGTGCTTAAGATGCATTTTTTTCTTTCTACATGCTATCTTATGGGTTTTCCCATTATTTTTATTTTAGTTTTAGAATAACATTATAATACCTTTCATTGTTTTACTTTTTTATAATTTAAAGAAGAAACCAGCCAATATATAGTTGACATTTGAGGCTAAATACTATAGAAAAGCACTAAAAGTTTTTCAGTTGGAGTGTTTTCATCAAACAATGGTATAAACATCATTCAATGTAAACTGTAATAATTGTAATTAATAAAATCGCAATTACAATTTCAAGAGAATAATCGACAATCATGGTTTTTGTCATAATCGTGCAGCCCTACCTAGGGATGGGTACCGATTTTATCTTACCAAACATTTCTAATTTGCGATCATATTAAGACGTTTGTCTGTGAAATCTGCGAGATCTCCCATGCGCGCCGTGGAGGCTGTCTGTAAGGCCGGAGACACACTGGATGAGTGGCGCAAGTGTCTCAGCCGCGTGGCGTGTCGGTTTTTAATTCGGCTTCCATGTTAACAGGTTAGAGCTTGCAGACTGCCTGCGTGAGACGCGCATCTTGGAAAACGTGTGCATGCTAGAAATAGAATCGGCGCCTATTTTTCACGTGACACGCAAGCGTGTTAGAAGCGTTTCCAGGAAATATATAATAGGAAAATATGTTTATATGTAATTTTGTACACAAATACATATTAATTCATGACATTTTGATGTTTGAAAGTCTATAGGTTGACATAAATTTAGATATAAATGTAATTTAAAAAATAATAATAATAATTATAGATTTTCAAATATTGCACCTGTCAAACATAGTCTGTTTCGCCGTCAATACTGTTGACGGTGTCCTTTATCAGTAGGCTTGGGTGTATGCGTGTAAAAATAAGTTGATATTGTTGTCATGAAGACAAGAGCCTGGTCTGTCGGCGCCCTCCCTCTATGTCACATACAGCAGCAGCGTTGATTCAGTGTTCACTAGAGTTGATGCAAACAACGATGTTTATCATACGTGCAACAAAATTTTTGAATGTAAGGGCGGAAACACAAGCAATCTGTCAAAGCGCATTATGTGCAGACAGAGAAATGCAAAGTTTTTGACTGCCTTACACAACACAAAGTAACACAACACAAAGTACAGATAAGAATACCGATAAAGTTCCGGACCATTAAGCAGTATCGGTAAGAGTAGTAATACCGTTAAAACCTTAATGATACCCATCCCTAGCCCAACCTCATATGTAATTTACTTTTTAACAGCGCCTTTTGAATGAATAAATGTAAATGCCTATGGACGAAGTGAGAAAAATGTCATTATTATAATTTTGCACAATATTTGTGCTGTGAGATTAATCCTTACTACAATACCTTTAGCTAGGCAAGATGCTAACATCTGAAACAGAAAAATATTGTATAAATGTGTTATGTGCTTTTTTAT